>NW_004955589.1:1819-23333 GCF_000276665.1 Chinchilla lanigera
TGCAGGTGACACTGCAAATACAAGGGTAGGCAGACTTTAATTGTTTCCATTGAGTTTGTATCAGAAAGGTGAAGGACAGGAAGATGAGAGGGTAGAGAGGGAGACAGTATAAGCAGAGAGGGCAAGTCATGCAAATTGACCTTTCTGTTATAATACAAGCCCTCTGAGGACTAATATTTACAATATCTAAGGAACTCAAAAAGTTAGACCTCCCCCCGCAAATAAATGACCCCATCACAGAACCGGGAAACAGAAATGAACAGACACTTCACAGAAAAAATACACACAGTCAATAAATACATGAAAAATGCTCAACATTGTTGGCCAGTCGAGACATGCAAATCAAAACAATACTGGGATTCCATCTTACTCCAGCAAGAATGATCATCATCAAGATATCATGTGATAACAAATGCTGCTGAGGTTGTTGGGGTAGGGGGAAGAAACCTGTCTGCACTCTGTTGTCAGGAATTGAAACTAATTCATACAGCCACTAAGGAAATCTGGTATGGAGAGTTCTCCAAAAATGCAAACTAAGAATTCCTTTCAACTCAAACTCAGCTATTCCTCTCCTACCTATCCTCCCAAGAAAGTTAAAGACATCGTATAACAGTGGTACATGCATACAAGGTTGTGAGTTTGATTCCTGGTACCAAAAAAAAGTCATCCATGTTACTTCTGTATATCTGTAAAGAATGTTTGGCTTGTATATGATATTTGTAAATTGATTCCACATCACCTAGTGAATTATTTTTTCATATATTTATTGTAGCTTTTATATGTCTTCATTTGCTTCACAATAAGTTGCATTTACTAATTTCCTATAGTTCAGGTATATCCCTTTGTCAGAGCCTTTCTCTATGCACCTTTATCTGTTGTTCAAAGACTGGTTGAAAGCTTTCTTTAATAACTCTTTAGTGATATTTTGAAATTCATTTGTAATCTATGCATAGCTACACAATTTTACTCATCATTTGAAAATATTTGTTATATAAGTCACATGAAATCTCTACAAATTGAAGCTCATTCATGAAAAAATTTAAAGAAAAGTTGGGTTTTACTAAAAGTTGCACTTTCATGAAGTTTCATGCTACTGATTACATTAAAATATGCATTCTGTCTTTGTATTGTTGGGGCCCAGATTATTATCAGCCCTAAATTAAACACATCAAATGCTCGAAACAGCTAAATTTGAGAGTGAGAAGATAGGTCTCAAAATTTATAAATTCCACAGGATAGTTCAGGAAACATGGGGGAGTAAACACCTCCAAAATCTCTGTATAAAACTAACGAAAACCAGCAAAAACGGTCAGAACCAACATTTTGCCAAACTCTGGGTGCATGTATCCAAGAAAAATACCTGCGTCGTGGTAAAAGAGTAAACTCCACAAAATTTCAACTTGCCCACTTCCATCACTCCTTCTCCAGTTTCCCGGTAAACTTGAAAAATGACAGCCCTTATCTACAGTGGAAACTGGCAACATGGACAGCAGCCTGGGGAGAAGAACAGCAATGGAACCATTTTAAAGCATCGCTTCCACAACACTGCTATTATTTCACCTGTCTGGTGGTCCTTCAGAAGACGTATTTGTAAACCTAATGTCTTGGTTACTTTTTTCTCGCTGCTGGGACAAAATATCTGACACCCAAAATTAAGGAAGGAAAGGTTTATTTTGCTTATAGTTTGTGGAAGTTTCAGTCCGTACTTGGCAGATTATAAGGCAGAGTGGCACATGGCAAAGAGCTACAGCTCAGGGCGGCAGAACGCAGCCGAAACAGCAACCACACACCAGGGAAGAATCGGGGAGGATTGCCTTAAGCACTCTTTTCCTGTCCCTTACATATGCAAACTATCCACCCCAGGGTGGGTGTAGCTCTCACACCCACAATCATTCAACTCTAATAGCCTGCCCCAGGGTCGCATGAGGCTTTGGAGGGGACACACAGACATAAACCACAACACCTAGCATTTGTAAGACTATCTGTACTTGACCTGAATTAGAGCTCCCCCAATGGGAGCTGCCTTTTTGTTAAGGGAGAGAGGAAATTTATCAGAGTGCTATGGGCAGCTGATCAACTCCCAGGCTGCCTAACACAGTGGGTAACAGCTGGAGTTCAACAGCAAAGAGAAACACCTAAACGACTCCCAGGATTTGGAAGCAGATTTATTTTACCTACACAGGCACTGATTGAGATCATTCCCAAAATATCAGGCCCCAAAGGCTCAGGCAAATAGGTTTTTTGTGGGATTGCAAAGGGGAAGTATAGAGGCAGTGTATTTGGCTGTCTTTCATTGGTTCTTACGATATGCATCACAGTGACCAGCTGTTTCTAGGCAACAGAAGTAACCAGAACTGTAACAGGAACTATTACCTGGGTAACTAAGAAACTGAAATATACTGGCTTGCAGGGAGCATTTTCTGCTACAGTAGCATACAGTACATCAACAACAAAAACAGAAAGAATTTATTTTTTCTTGAGAGGAGAAAAGAATATTAAATGTAAATGAGGGCTGGGGATTTAGCTCAGCGGCAAAAGCGCCTGCCTGGCAAGCGCAAGGTCGTGAGTTTGGTTCCCGGTACCAGAGAAAAAAACAAAACAAAACAAAAAAACCAAAAAAGAAAAAAATGTAAATGAGTATTTTTCTTTATTTAGGAATGAATTTTAAAATGCTTTACTTCATCTTTATCTAAAAATTTTATTTCCTTTTAACTCTGGACAAATTGTAGACAAAAAAAAACATAAAGTAGCTTTAGTAATTTATAGGAGGTAACTTCTGTTTTCTAAAAATCAATTCTGAAAAGTTTTATTTTAAACCACAAAAGTAGCCAGGTGTAGAGGTACATACCTATAATCCCAGCACTTGGGAAGCTGATGCAGGAGGATTGCCATGAGTTTGAGGCCAGCCTGGGCTACATGGTGAGTTCAAGGCCATTCTGAATTATGTAGTGAGACCCTGTCTGAAAAACAAACCAAACTGTAAAACAAAAAGCCCACCAATCAACCACAGAAGTTTGGTTTGTTGACTTCATAGTAGTGATGGCTTTGACTTAGAAACTTTTGCTGCCCCCCGCCACACACACACATCATAGCTTTGTTAAAACAGGGGAATTCTTTCTTCTTTTTTATTTGAAAGAAAATAGTACAGAAAAAAAGAACAATAGCAAAATACAAACAAAACAAAGCAAGATGAAAAAGATCATTTTACTATGATAAAGCCAAATTTTAAAAAATAACATTTAAAATCTTTACACATTTTTTATTATTATTATAAAAAGAAAAAAAAACAGAATTTCAAAACAAGATAATAGAGAGTAACAATAATTAACTCAGTACTGGGGCTGGGCATATAGCTCACAGTGCCTGCCTAGCAAGCACAAGGTCCTGAGTTCAATTCCCAGCTCAAAAAAAGAAATAAGAAAACATTGCATATTGTTATCTTCAGAGGAATTACTCAGGGTACAAGATATAAGCATGAGATACTGTCCAAACAATATTAGCACAAAACTTCCTTTTCAGTGAAGTGAGGGAAACGAGCAGTGTATCTATCTTAGCTATCTTGTTTATAGATTTCTTTCCCTTCCTTCCTTCCCCCTTTCCCCAATCACAGTTTCTCTTTTCTTTTGAACAGCTTCTTCCCAATTAATAATATCTATTATACATTTTGGGTCTATTTACTTGTTCAGCTTCTCACACTAGTGAGACTATACAGTGTTTATTCATGTGGGTCTGATTTATTCCACTTACATGTACGGTCTCGGGTTGCACTGGTTGTCCTTCACAGTAGACCATAGATTACCTCTTTGCCATAGACATCTACTGTCAATACATACTATAACTGACATTCTCAGTAACAGACATATGGTATTTAATTTCTATTTACACCTTAGAAGAACCAAATATAACTTAAAACTCCCTACACTGTTTATTTCAAATAACTACACCTTAGTACAATGTTTAATCTATTTAGTCATGAAATCTTCAACCCAGATAACAGGTACAATTCTGTGGTTTTACTTTTCTCTAAGTAAATGAAAGAGTAACTGAGTTATGTTCTGAAACATTTAAGACTGATTTAAATTCCTAATTTCTAAGATTAGTCTCCTCATAATATAGTTTTTCTGTATATATTTGAAACAAACTACTGTAGGAACTGAGCAAATCATTTGAAAATTTTGCTTTACTTTTGTCTGCTAATGGATTTACTTGAAATTGTGACTCCAGAGAGTGATTTTTAAAAATTAGCTTTTGTACAAATAAAAATATCAAGTATTTGACTTTAAATAGTTAAAACCTCAGATTACTGGTAAAAATTATTTGAATACAAATTTACAAGTAATAAAGGTTAGACACGACCTTATTTACATTGCATAGTTACCACACAGTTTAATTTGTAGCAAAAATAAAAGTATGCCTGGTATTTCTGAATTGTTAATTTTCCACTGTATTCCAATTGGCTACAACAATATTAAGGATGTATCTTTATAAATGGTTGTTAGGGCCGGGGATATAGCTCAGTAGTACAGTGCCTGCCTGGCAAGCGCAAGGTCCTGAGTTCAACTCCCAGTATCAAACAAATAGGTGTCAATTGGGCATGGAAATAATTTAATAATAAACAATGTAAGATGTTAATAAAGAAGCCATGTGTTTATGTCTGGATTTTAAAATTCATTCATTTACTAAATCATTTTGCTTTATCTTGGAGAACAAAAGTTGTTTCAGTAACAGAAATCAGCAGCTTCTTATTTACAGTAAGGAAATTCCATTGAAATATGGTGTTGTAATGTGGGAAAATGTAAATGTTTTTATGATTTCTATCAATATAAAATGAAATTTAATTCTGAAAAACATTTTAAACATTTGTACTGGGGCTGGGGATTTAGCTCAGCGCCAAAGCGCCTGCCTGGCAAGTGCAAGGTCGTGAGTTCGGTTCCCGGTACCAGAGAAAAACCAAAAAAATTAAAAAAAAAAAAAAATTAAAAAAAAAAAACATTTGTACTAAATAAGAAAGTAAAAAGATAACCTCAAATAAGATAAATATATATTTGATGCTGTTGCAAATTTATATCTGATATCCACAATCTATAAAGAGCACTTACAACTCAATAATATGAAGAGAAATAACAAGTTTTAAATGCGCAAAGAATTTAAATAAACATTTCTCCAAGAAGACACACATGAAATACACTCAAAATCATTACTCATTGGGGAAATGCAAATCAAAACCCCAGGGAGATGCCCTCTAGAATGGCTACAATCAAAAAGGTAGATACAAAATACAATGGCTACAATCAAAAAGCGTTAGAGAGATGGGAGGAAATTGGAACCTTCACCTTTTACTAGTAAGAACATAAAATGGTGCAACCATTTGTAAAGCAGTTGGCAGTTCATAAAAAATTAAAATACAGATTTATGACATGACCCATATAATTGAAAGGATATATTTACATAAAAGCATAAATGAATATTCAGAACATCATTATTCATAGTGAAAAAATGGCTGGTAATGGATAAATAAAATGTGATACATCGATGCAATGAAATATTTTTCAAGTTATAAAAAGGTGGGAAGTAATGATGCATGCTGCAGTTTAAATGAATCTTGAAAATGTTTTCTGCAGTGAAAGAATCCAGACACAAAAGACCGCCTACTTTAAGTCACCATTTGATGCAAAGTGTCCAGACAGGCAAATCCATAGAGGCTGCCCAGCGCTGGGAGTTGGGAAGTGGATTAATGATAATAGGTTTCCTTTGGCGGTGATGAAAACATTCAGGAATCAGACAGCTGTGGTGATTACACAGCCTAGTAAATACACTAAAAACCACTGAACTGCACCTCTTAAGGTGTGAATTTATAGAGTGGAAAATATACCCCAATTTTTATGAAGATACTTGAACCTAATTAGGGTCTGGAAGGGCCTAGTTCCAAAACCTTCCTGTTGCTAACTCAGATAAGGAATTGCTTTAACATTCCATTTTGTTTAGTATGCACTACTGCACCGAAGATAGCTATCACATTAGATAAGGTGATATTTCCAGATGACAGTGTCAGATGATGTGGTAGATTATAAGATGCAGATACCTAGTCTCCAAGCAAGCTAGTGAGGAAGGGCACTGGCCAGGGATTGGGATGGAGTTGGCCAGGGCAGGGGCTGGAAACCCTCCTGGGAAGGGTAGTGCTGAGCTTGCCCCTGCTGCATGGCTGAGGCATCCATGGAGTTAAGAAATAGGCCACCAAGGGGCTCATATGAAGGCCAACTGGGACACACCCAACTTCCCTCCATGCTGCCTTGAAACCTAAAGTAGGTTAAGATGTGAGTCAAGCAAGGAAGGAAGGAGGTGGGCCAGACCTGGAAAATCATACCCCCAGCGGGTTCTTTCCAGTGGAACCCAGGCCTTGAATACAATGTGGTGGGGCAGCAAAATTTCATACACTAAACTCAAATGTATAAAAATCATGGAGCGTCTTTAGTTCAGATGGATATAGTGCTGGTTCTTGAACAACCCATAAAATGGGGAGAGGGGGTAAAAGAGCAGCATACTTAGAACTAGTGATTTGGTGTCTGTTTTTATGTCTCTTCTGATTTAATAAAATATAGCTTTTAAGAAATTATTCTCAACATAAATTTCACTTCCCTAATTAGTATTTTCACCCCCTGCCCTTTACCCTGCCCATGCTGGCATCTAGGTTTAAAAGCTTACTTGACCTGAGGGCCACCCACAAGGGGAAACTTGAGGCATCTCCTTCGATTTTGCTGCCCTCCACTGCTCAGGAATGGAACTGATTGGGTTCTTGGACTAAGCACTGTGGCCAGTGAGCAAGTGCTTGGGTCCCCATGGCCTGGGCACCCACTGCTCCTCTTGGCTCACTCCAGCTACTTAAGCGCTGACTGAAGCTGGCGATGTGGCTCCCAATCCCCTCCCCAGAAGCTCATCCTGCAGCTTTCAACAACAGAGATACACACTGCTCATCCAGATAGATGAAATCCATACCCCATTTCCCTACCCTCATGAACCTGCTTCCCAGCACCGTAATTCCTTCATTGGGAGATGGGAACCTCTGGTCCCTTTCACTTCCATGGGGGCCAACGAAACTTGGGAGAACTGCCCTGTCTCCATGGTGGGCTTCCTCCAGAGCACCAAGGAGGAAGAGGTCATAAGATTACTGCTCTCAGTTTTCTTCTCAGCTGGTTATTTCCCCACCTCCAGCCTCGGCCATCAGTGGGAGACATAAAGGCACACGTGTGACAACGTGATCACCCATCTGCATCCCCGTCCTGCCTCTTGCCTGCTCCAGGACCGGAAGACTTATTTAATGACCCCTTCCTGTCCAGAAGGGACTTCTCTCCATCACTCTTCCTCCTGTCCCTTACCTTTGCCCCTCCTGAGACTTGTGGGGCCATAAGGTCACCAGCCCTCCGGAGTCACAAATCCCCAGACTTCAGATTTAACCCCATCCCCACACTTTGTCTCCCACATAAAGGAGCCAGATGCCCTGGGAGAGAATCCGAGAAAGATGCCCAGGCGAAGAGCAAGCGTGATGAGCTCTTGGAAACATGGAGGTAAATGTGGGGCATCCTGAAGAAGCTAGCAGGCACCAAGGAGGGACAGGCAACAACACTAAGGAAAGCAAAGTGCTCCTTCTGGTCTTTTCCCACATGTGGTTCATGAATAGAGGGTTAGGGCTGGTTGGTCTCAGACACAGGAGCAGAAGGCTGGCTGCAGTCCCCGCCCAGACCTGGCCACTGCGCCACTGAGCAGGTGAGATGTGGGTGAGCTCAGCCCTCACAGGGAAAGAGGTGCCCTGGGCTCGTGGGACTGGCTGGATGCATGGGAGGAAGGAGGTTGCAGCCGGCAATGAGGGGACCTCTCCATCCCCGTTACTCTCCCCATGTCTTTCACACAAGTCTCCTCCCGTGCTCTCTGGTACCCGTTTTGGCTTCCTTGTTTATGAGAACAAAGGTGTAGCGGGCTGCCTTACAGGTTTATGGAGCAGAGTTCTGTGTTTTTGTCACCGGCTCAGCCTCTGAGAGCAGCTGTGCCTTTGCGTTGGTCAGTACCGTCTTCAGGAACCTTCAGTCCTCTCAGCAGCCAGGTGAGGCCGGCACAGTGCCCTGAGGGTAGATTTCTATCTAGGGTTCATGAAGAAACCTACATCAATGCAAGAATTAGAGATATACGTTCAAAAGGGGAAACAAAATCACTTTGTTGGAAAAGGAAGAGAAATGCGGAGGAAAATCACTTTACTGGGAAAAGGAAAGAAAATAAGTAGTGGATCCAGGTAAGGTAGGAGCCCAGAGCTAGCGCTCGGGGGTCTTTGCTCTCAGCCTCTTTGGCTACACGGTGAGAAGGAGAAAGGGGCTCCCCCTGGAGAGCAGTGATCACTTGGTCGGCTACTCTGGCCATTGCCCCACCCACTGCCTACCTGAATATCTTAGATAAGCGCTGCTTTGGTGTCTGTGCTGTCCAGGTGCTCATCTGGACATTTACAGCACAGTTACCTTCAAGGCCAAGCGATAAAGGGACACATGCATTTTAGCGAATTAATAGGGTGAGAATAATAAAATATATATGTACATATATATGTGAGCGTTTAGGTGTTAGTGTATATTTTATATACTTAGTGGGTTTAAAATAAAGTCCTCCCCTTTGTTTCTTTTGTGTTTAAGTGGAGGTGAAGAGATGACAGAATGGAGCCTTGGCATGAAGTGAACCGCACCAGCCTCATCAGCTCTGCTTGTTTTTCTTACTCCCTCTCTCTCTTCTCCCTTTCTCTTCCCCTTCCCCTCCCCCTCCCCTCTCCCCCCTCTTCCTCTCTTTCTGCTCCCCTCCCCCTCTCCCTCCCCCTCTCCCTCCCCCTCTCCCTCTCCCTCTCTCTCTGCCTTTCTCTCTCTCTCTCTCTCTCTCTCTCTCTCTCTGGTTCAATTCTTTATTTGCCAGAAACCTCACTGAGGCCCTTTAACTCTCCCTGCTTGTTTGAAACTTTCCCTACAGTTGTGATCAGGCCTCTTTTACCAATGGTGACAGGGACACTCACCCCAACAGGAAACAGAGCCAAGCTGGCATGGTAACACTTGCATATAATATCAATGTAGTAGAAATGGCCCCCTCAGCCAGTATACTTCAGTTTCTGTTTGTTGCCCAGCAGTTCCTGTTACTTCGGCTTCTTAGAAACAGCTGGTCACTGTGATGCATTGTACGAACCAATCAAAGACAGCCAATGTACTCTGCTTCTATATTTCCTGCTTGCTGACCCCATATAAGCCCCAAACTACCAAGGATCAGGGCCTGACTTTTTATAAGGATTGATTCCTTCTCAGTGCATGTCAACGTAAACAAATCTGCCTCCAAATCCTGGGTGATGTTTGAGTGTTTATGTTTGCCATTGCATCAGCACTCAGGAAACTCTTACACACACACACACACACACACACACACACCTGCCCCCTCTCTCTGTGTCTCTTTTGAAACAAATACTTATGAAGCCCCTGCTGTGACCTAGACATCCTGCCAACCACCAGGGACACAGCAACTTGCCCTGTGGGTACCTTCGCTCCTCCCTGCTCACCCTTTCTCTCTGGCTTCTCTCTCTTTCTCCTGTGCCTGATATCCCTTGACTTTGTGGGAATCAGCCAAGAAAGCCTTCCTCATCCCCCAACTGGGTTGCTGGGCCTCCTAGGCATACCATACTCCCCAGCTGTGCAGCCATGATGATACCAATTGCTTCACACGATAATCAAGTGCTTCTGGACAAGCCCAGTAGTCCAGAGATCTCTGTAGCCTAAGGCACTGGTGCCAAGTAAATAACCCCAAATGAGTACATGGGCCCTCTATAGACCTTAGAAGAAAAGAAGCACAGCCACACCCTCCGGAGAAAGACCTTGAGGACACCCACATCCCCGAAGCAGGTCACTGCCATGGCTCAATCCCAACACCACTGGAAAGTCCTGTGGAAATGCCAGGTGGCAGTACATTGGCAGCAGCCAGGCTACACAGACAAGGAAGTCCCCTCTCATGAGCTCGGTTTTCTTCTGAACCCCCGGTGTATGAGGTGTGATCAGGTAACCACGCACTCCACAGTCTCAAAATGCTAGTCCTGGAATTGGAGACTGAGCCTGCACTTCTTCCCCACCAGGGAAAGTGGCAATGTAGGTGGTGGATACTATGGCTTCTCTGCCCTCCTGAGGGTGGTAGAGATGGGTGGGCGTAGGACTAGGCCAGGACAGCCCCTGCTGGTGGCTCAGGGTCAGACCAGGAGATTCAGAGGTGGTGGGCAACCCTGAGACCAAATCCCCTTCCTACCAAAAGCCTGTCCTTGAGGGCAGGCAGGAAGGGGCAGCGCTAGACCCTGAGCTTCTGCTTCTACTACAACCACATCCTCCTCAGTAACCCACCACGCTGGGCCAAGGGACCTCCACACTGAGCCCAAACTCCCACAGAGCTTCGGGCTCCTTAGAACATGCTCCCCCTTGGAGCTTCTCCCTCTCCTGATCTCCCAACTTCTGCTCCACCACCTCCAGGACAGAGAGCCACAGCTCCTGAGATAGCAGCCACTTCCTTTTCTAAAGACATTAGATGGTCAGAAATGCCTCCTTAGTTTGAGCCAAAATCTACCACTGCAGAGTCTGTGCCCACTGATGCAAGCTATACCTTGAAAAGAAATCTGATTCTCCTCAAAAAGCAACGCTTTAGGTGTTTAGAGAAGTTTCTTAGTTCTCCTTTAGATGAGTATCCCAGGGCCCTCTTTGGTATGGGTACCAGTGAAGGACACACTGGACTGTACCACCACTCTAGTCTCTATCTGCTGACATTTGCGGAGATGGACCTAGCAAGGGGCCATCCAACCCCTCCGACACCACAAGGCCCCATTCACAGCACAGTCTGTGAGGTGCAGCCCTGGAGTTGTACAGTGGGAAAAAATGTATGAACCACTAAGTGGCAGCCCCACTGACCCTCGGGGCCTGTCCCAATCTAACAGTTCCCAGGCACGGGCTGGATGGGATGAGACAAACTGTTCCAAGAAGTCAAGGCAGCTACCAGGAAAGGTAGAGGTTGAGCAGGGGAAAGGGAAAACAGCAAAGAAACAATAGTGACAATCAAGTCCTACTCATGCAGCAAGGACATAACGAGGACAGCAGATCATGTGGTCATAATTCTAAAAAATGAGAAGCTGGTTAAGGAGCAAAGCACTGTGGTATATATAGGAGACTGAGCTGCCCGAGAGCCCTCTAACTTTTGAATGAATGAAGAAAGAAAAAGGAGATCTAAGCAAAGATATGTAGGCCCTTCCTGATCAGAATCAAATCCTCTCATCCTGCACCTAATGACTATGTGTAAATCCACTAGCGCATCAAAGGGTGAGGCAAAGACCTCAGGCTTGTCTTCAGAATGGGAGCTGCATGTAAGAGGTGGCACAGCAAGGATCCTAATGGCCCACGGGCCAGATCCAGGGTCATGAACACATGAAGGCAACAGGAAGTTGAAAGGCCAGTCTTCTGGTCTGTTCCTCAGCAAGAGTGGTTGTTTGCTGGTTGTGGTGGTGCACAGCTGCAATGCCAGCAATCTGGGAGGCTGAGGCAGGAGGAGCACAAGCTCAAATCCAGCCTGGGCAACTTAGTGACTCAGCAAGACCCTGAGTCACAATAAAAAGGGATAGGGAAGTTGCTAGTGTGAAAGCCTTAGGTTCATTTCCCGGTATTTAAAAAAAAAAAAAAAAAAAGGAGTGGTTGTAATCATAAGCAGGACCACTACATAATTCCATCATAAAATGAAAATGCAGTATTCTTTGTTCAAAACAGTTAGGCATTTCAAAATAGCAGGCGGAGCATTAAACCAAGGGTGAGGTCCTCGCAGGCCCAGCTCTGTGTGACTGTGCAGTCTGACACTCACAAAGTCGGTCCTCACACCAAGACAATGAGCAGGTGGCTCAAGTACAGGCTTTTGTCTCAGGGCCCAGTGCCACGGCCCAGCCCAGCCTTTTTCTGAAAAAAGGCCCATAAACAAGGCACAGGGCAGGTAAAGAACCAAATCACAAGTATTCTAGGCTTGGCAGCCATTTGGTCTGTGGCAAGAAAACACCACTGACAGTGGAGGAGATGGGACCGAGCTCCAAGAAAGCTTTATTTGCATGTCCAGGAGATGGGCTAGACTTTGTCTACAGGCTGCAGTGAGCCAAGCTCTGCTCTAGAACCTCAACTTCCTCATCGAGGAGATGAGAATAACGTTACCCACTTCACAGAGTTGCTTGAGGAGTAGCTGAGATGATGTAAATACAGAGTGGGCCTTGCACATGGTAAGTGCTCGCCAAGTCTTAGCTATCACTTCTGGAGAGCAGGTGTGGTGAGGGAGCGCCAAGGTAAGGGACTCCTAAGCGTTCCCCGTGTCGCCATCCCACCTTCTGCTCCGCCCTCTGCTCCTCTCCTTCCGGTGGCAGCTCGCTCTCTAGAAGGCCACGGAAGCAGTTAGGTGAGTCACAGCGAACAGTTCAGGCCTGCACTGCCTGGGTAATAGCAGAACAGACAGGCTTGAGATATTAGAGGTTCTGGGAGGGGCTGGACATAATTAGTTATAATTCATCTAAAAGATTCACCAGATGGACTCTCTAATGACTTCTCAACCTTCTGCAAAGCCAGGGAAGGAGAAACGTTTCATTCCATGTCTGGGTAATTTGCATTTCTGAGACCTTTTCAGTTCACTATCCCACAGCTTTATAGATTTTTGTCATAGACACCTATGACTTGAAGGAATTCTAACCCAAACAAGTTACTGTAGGTCAAACTTTGAACTTTACAGGTGAAACAAACAGGTGTAGTGAAGGAAATTGGCATAGCTCGTGCCTACTTCCTGGGGTAAGGACGGGGCCCTGAATACATCTACAGAGCCAGGCAGTAACGGGGCGCTCTGATGTCATTTCATAGCTCACGTACACACTGCTGTGGTCCAGGCCACGGCAGAGGCACTCTCACCCGCACACCCACATCCACATCCACTCCTACACCAGCTCCCACCCCAACATCTGAAATGATTGCTGGGTCTTGGCATCTATCACGGGACAGCCCTTGCTCCAAGCTAAGTCTGGGCCAGCCTGGATAATGTTTTAGGAAGTGGCAGACATAACACCCATTGGTTCTCCACATTCGACCTACAGCAGTAGCATCTCTCCCATCCCTGTTGAATGCAGGAATCCATTGGCACTCAACCCAATAGGCTCCTGTACGGTGCATCATGATGCCAGCATTGCCTCAGACAGTCCTATAAAACAGATGCAAAGCCCACTAGCCACACACTCTGATAAACCAAACCTCAAATGAGTGAACAATAGTAGGTCTAGTTCTAGACCTGAGTAGGGTTAGTAACTCATTAGTTTCTAGCCACAGCATCGCCCCATGCCACCAGGAGCTAGTGGAAGATCGTTTCTAGAAACCTCATTTTTCTGCTGTGCCCGGACAGCCTTATCAGTCTCACTCCAGATACCATGACACCCATTTTGATTCCCATGTCACCCACGAAGCATCAAGGTGTCACTGTGAGTAACACCAACAAACAGGACAGGTTTGCATGACCCTCCCTCTTATTGATAAAGGAATTAATTCATCTGCTAGCAGCAACTTCAGATGCTGGAGTGTAAGCCTCACTGACCAGCACCAACATAACCTTAGTGGAAATACCCTCTATTCAACATCTGATGTCCTCCACCCTAATGTGACCCCCAGTGGACGTCCAGTAACCCCAAAAGTTCATGTTTTCACAAGTGTTTACACAGATGCATGTACCAACAACATAGCTCAAAGAAGTCAACTGGCTCCATCAACAGTTGCGATGCTGACAGGCTTCCCAAATGCTCTTCAGGAGCAAACAGGTAAATAAATAAATAAATAACCAAATAACCAAATAATCAACCAACCAATGTTTCGCTGGGTAAACTAGATTCTGACAATATCAATGTAGTGAGAAGTTTGGGAATGAACAACCTGGACTTCAGTTATATGGACCAGGTGAATTTCACTCAGATTTTGAGAAAGCCCACTGTTTTTCCTAGTGCCAGTTCACAGAATATAATCAATTCCAGCATTTCTGTTTATGAATTCCAAACAACATCTTACCTCACCAAAAGTAATAGCACTAATCAGATCGGGTTTCACCCTGGAGATAATCAAGCACAACGTCCAAAATTGGACAGCAACAGTTGGATTTCAGTGGCACTGTTGAAGACCAGTTCAGTGGAAACAGCTTACAAACCGATTAGCAGCTGGTAGGTTAGCATCTGATCTCATCAATATTACATCTGGTTTTTCTTGCGATATCACATTGTCCTCCAACTTCTCAGGCAACACCAGCGATCTGAACACTTTAGATGCTAAGCCGCTGTTTGAGCCAATCGTTGGCAGCAACGAGGTGATGAAGTTACCCTGGAAGAATCAAAGAATGACTGGTTATTTCAACAGCTTTGCAGTGAATCCATAAATCTATGACTTTATTAGGTTTTGAAAAAATGAAAAGCAAGGACCATCCTGCTGTTGAAATATTGTGTTAAACTGTGTCTTATAACATGTAGCACACTGAACCTAATTTGTATTGGATTTTAACAGTTTTTGCTGCAAAAGTGGTTTCTTTTTCAGTAAGAAATGATTAGACTCACCACAGTTCTTAATAAATTTCTGAAAAAAGTAGGCTGTAGAATAAGTATATGGTTTTAAATTGTATATTTCCCCACTTAATCACATTGTTTGCTAGCAAAGACTCATTATGCAGATTTTACAATAGCAGTCTAGATCTTGATTTTGGTTTTGTTTTTTGTTTTTTGTTTTTTTTTTTTTTGGTTTTTAGTTTTTTTTCTGGTACCGGGAATCAAACTCACAACCTTGCGCTTACCAGGCAAGCACTGTGCTGCTGAGCTAAATCCCCAGCCCCTAGATCTTGATTTTGTATAACTTCATTTTAATTCATCACTTGATCTTCACAAAATTTAGAAGAAACCATTGATTTTAGGTATAGGTTATTCTGTGTTAGCATTATGTTTAGATATACAATCATAGTAATGGTGAACTGTGGGCAAAGAGACCTCCCTTGAAACCAAGATAATATTCAGGTTATTATAAATATTTAAACTTGCAGCATAGAGCTGCAGTGTTATGGTTTCTGTCTAGATATCCCTCCAAAGCCTCATGCAGTCATGGGGCGGGCTTCTAGAGTTTATGATTGATTCATGGTCCAACACTGGGATTGTGGGTGTGAGTGTTATACCTGACCTGGGGTGGGAAGCTTGCATACAATATAAGGGAGGGAAAGAGGCTTGCTCTGCTGCTGTTTCTCCCTTTTTGCTCCTGTTGCTTTTGCTGTTTTCCACTGCTATGAACTGTTGCCCCTGCTATGTGCCACTCTGCCTTGGAGCCAGCCAAGTATGGACTGAAACCTCCACAAACTATGAGCTAAATAAACCTCTCTTTCCTTAATTCTGGGCATCAAGTACTTTGTTCGAGCAATGAAAGAAAAGTAACTGAGACATACGGTTAGGATGAAAAATTTCTATAGCATTTCTGGGCCTTCCATATCATTTACCCCACAATGAGACCATAAATAGGAGAAAATAATGAAAAATTAAATATTAAGGAAGATAAAAGCTGCACTAAAAATTTTAATAGGAAAAACTGTTAGGCATATCTGATTTTAATGTGGAGCTAGCATATACACAGATATAGACACAAAATAACTCCACACATTGTAATAGAATAAAATCATTTTAGTAAACTTATGTTTTATTATTTGGTAGTTAAATTATGGCATTGAAAGGAAAATAAAAGCATTTTTTTAGTTTTATCACAATGGCTGCACCTACATATGAAATTTTATTTAAGGCCAGGCATGGTAGCACACACCTGTAATCCTAGCACTTGGGAAGCTGAGGTAGGAGGATCATTTCTAGTTCGAGGCCAGCCTGGGCTACATAATGAGTTCAAGCCTAGCCTGAACTGCATAGTGAGACCCTCTCTCAAAAACACAAAAAAAAATTCTATTTAAGGTTTATTTCAAATTTTTTTCACTATGATATACATTAATAACCAGTTTTTTCTTCCTCAATTTAGTAACTGACTCCTTTGCTTCTCCCAAACACAATTCTGCAGTTTATGGGATCTTTCTGAAAAAAAAGCAGGAAAGAGATGACATTAAAACCTGAGCAGAAAACATTTCACCCCCTCAGGTCCGAAGCCACAAACTTTTATATCTCTTATAAAACAAAGGGGATAATAACAGACCTTGAAGAAGAGGAACATTTTATTACGTGCTTAATTTATTTATTGCAATAAACACAACTGCAAAAGAAGCAAAGCACTCAGGATGTTTTTAAATGTTTCTCTTTATGGGTCCCATTCTGTTTTATGAATGATATTTATGAATTTCATATTGACACAGATCCACTCACTAGCTGACAGTTCCACTTAAATGAATTTCAAGATCAATTTTAAAGAGTTTTCAAAACATTAAACCATTTGCTATGCTACCTTGAACTAGCTATTTTTTATTTTAATTCATAAACCATCCAGAAGATGACAATCAACAAATATTTAACAAATATAGTTTTAATTTAATAAAGTTTCACTATTTAATAAATTTGAAAAGTAGAGTTTTAACATCTTTTGAGAAATAAACGGTGCTGGGATTGACCCAGAGGTTTATATATTAATATGTCCTAGTTATTGGCATTTATGTTTGCTGTTATAATGACTAATGATTTGTTGGGTCTTTTTTTCCTTGATATTAGTTTTTTTCTTCAGTGTACACTAAGGCATTGCACTACTGCATACCAAAGTATGCAATACCCAAAGGAAATTGTGTGATTTCTTTTAACAAAGGATAGGAGTCTTTCTGTATGCGATAATCTGAAAAGGAGATTTTGAGGTCATTCTCAGCCCTTATTTGCACTATTAGCTACCTTTTAGTATAAAAGTGAATGGTGGAAATCTTTTTTTGTTGTTAAAAATATAAAGAAGATTTTTAGCCCCCTGTACAGTATTGGAGCAATCTCTTTAAATTTAGTTGAATTTGTTCCACAAAGCTTCTGGAGTTCATATGTTGCATTGAATTTGTTGAACCTGTGCTAGACATATCTCTTAGGATAAATGTGATCAATATAGCCTTCAGATTAACGTTTAAAATGTCTTACATTATGAAAAGACAAAGTGTCGGGGCTGGGGATTTAGCTCAGCAGCAAAGCGCCTGCCTTGCAAGCGCAAGGTCGTAAGTTCGGTTCCCGGTACCGGAGAAAAACCAAAAAAACAAAAAAAAAAGAAAAGACAAAGTGTCATGAAAATGACAAATAAAATTGTCTCATGTAGCAATGTGCATTGATCTCAATGAAATATTTCTATTTCTTATTCTCTTCCATGAGAATATTACAGCAGAAAGAGTTAAGTTTGCTTCACCGTGTTAATACATAATCACAAAATGTGCATGTCTTGTCTTGTACAGTACTAAGGATTTCTGTACTCACCTTTTTTTTCCTGCCTGTATCAAAACTGGTTCACTATTAGCCAAACAAGAACAGTTATCACAAGTCATCTATGTTTACTAATTTTGCTTAGTTGCTGAATATGTTGTTTTCTCAGATTATTTTCACTGTTTTGACGTTAAAACATTTTGCATATTATTTATCATAAGACTTCAGGAACTAAGTAATCTTACATATAATTGCAATAAGCACTATCTTTTGAACTGAAAAGAAGAAAAGTGTTTCTTTTTTGTATAGTGCATCTAAGGTTCAAAGAATAGTATTATTTTCAGTGTTTCATTTAAATGTTTTCAAAAACACAATATTAAACTGAAAAAAATTAAAATAAAACCCTGTAAAGGACCTGTGTGGAATATCATGTATCGGGGAATGATACTCTATTTGAAGCGTAATGGAGTAGCTGACATATAACTTCCTCCCTGACTTAAACAACTAAAGAACCGTATAAAAGATGTGGGAAAAAAATATTTTCAGGTATTGAACAGAAACCAACACAAGACTGTAATCCTTGAGAGAAGAGAAACACAAAAGCAAAACTTCACATTGAACAGGGCTTTCTTTCACAAGACAAACTAAGCAGAAGAGGCAGAGATTAGATTTCAGCCCTTTGCTGCAGGGCGGCAGCAAAGGCCCCAAAGAGGACAAGTCCTCAGAGACAGATAGCCAAAAATCTCCACCAAGGTTCTCTCTTAGCTCTGGCCACATCGTAAGCTCCTCATGAAAGGAATGATAGCACAGGGGCCCAAGAGAGAAGGGGCACAGGAAAGCTAGAGAAGTAAACTATACTAGAAGCTGCATTGTGTGCAACAGACAGCTGTTGAAGTTTAATCTCAGGTAGAGCGAGGCCAGCCTTGGGTACATTCTGAGCTTTCAGCTAAGACTTCAGAAAGATAGAGTGGGAGGAGATGACTCATGCCCTAGGAATGGAAAACACCCTAGAAGCAAAGGAAAGTTCCTGCTGTAAGGAGCCTAATGCCACACCCCAACAGGACAAAGATGATTCCCTGGCGATTTAACTGCCTGCCAGAACAAAACAGCCTTCAAGAGAACATAGTATGATCCAGAGTCTCGGTAAGGTACCATGCACAGTAGTTAATGTATCAAAAAATATTCAAAAACATTCAGGGGAAAGTGATCAATATGAGGGGAAAGGCAATGACTGAGACGATTTCCAGGTGCTGGAGTTCACATATAAGAACTTATAACTTAATAAATATATTAAAGTAAATAGAGAGCGAGATGGAAAAAACATATGAATGGGGGTAATCATAATCAATAAGTAATTATAACCAATAAAATTGTATATTAATAGAGACTGAGGGTGTAGCTCAGTGGCAGAGCAATTCCTCAGCATATGTGAAGCCCTGTGCTTGATCCTAGCACACACACAAAATAGTAAAGACATAATTATTGTTTAGTAATAGAGAAGGAAGAGGACATTAACATTTTTGCATTGTTTAGAAAGTGATCAAAATACTAATATAAAGTGAACTGTAAAAAATTCACAGAACACTTTAAGAAATCACACAAAAAAACAGAAAACATTTTAGACTTGAAATAGAGCACAGACAACAATGGAGAAAATAAAAATTAATTCTTCGAAAAAATTTGTAAAATGGATTACATTTGATAAAGTTAAAAATTAATGAAATTGATAAAGAAAAAAATAAAATATCAAATCTACCAATATCAGGAACAAAAAGAGAAAATCACTGTAAAGTATGCATCATGATACACAACACTATACCAATAAAATAGAAAATTCCTTCTTTCCTCTTTTATGCCATCCAAGCTACAATTCTATCGGTTGGTGCCACCCATGCCCAGAGTAGGTCATCCTTCTTCATTAAATGTATCGTCCATGCCCAGAAGTGTGCTAAACAAATCAGTGAACTAACCCAGAATAACACACCCATGATCTAGCTACAGCAGAAAATGCCCCCCAACCAGTCTATTAGTTGCCCAGGTAATAGTTCCTGTTACAGTTCTTGTTACTACAGTCTCCTAGGAACAGCTGGTCACTGTGATGCACAGCTGGTCACTATGGTGCACATTGTATAAACCAATCCCCAATTGACAAGCTATTCTGCCTCTGTACTTCCTGCTTGCTTATCTCATATAAGCTCCAGACCACCAGAGAGCAGGGCCTGACATTTTGATGTCAGGGACAATTGATTCCCTGTCAGTGCCCATCTGATGTTAAATAAATCTGCCTCCAAATCCTGGGTGTCATTTTTGTGTTTCTCCTTGCCATTGCATAGCCACCTCCCAAAAGCCTCATCTATGAGCATGTGAGGCTTTGGGGAACATTTAGATATAAACCATAACACTCCTAGAGCCTTCAGACAGAAATGTAGATACCTTGGCTTTAGCATGCTGAGACCCATAATGGACTTTCAGTTTACATATCTATAAGATACTAGTTTATGTTGTTTGAACCACTTAACTTTGTTAATTTATTATAGCAGCAATTGAGAAATAATACAAAGAAAAGTGAGTTTTTAAAATAAATAATGTATTCATAAAATGAAATATTCACAGCTATTAAACTCAACAGCATTGATGAATCTCACAGGTATCATGTTGAGTGGAAAAAGTAAGATACAAAGTAATATAGAGTCTATGATTCCATTTAATCTCTACTTACGTGAAGTTCAAGAACAAGCACAACTAAACCATGGCAAAGAGTTTAGACCAGTGATTACACTGCACAGAAGGCAGCTTCTTGAGCTGGAACTATTCTATACCTTGATATAAGTGATGATTACACGTGTAATCATCAGGGGATGTGTGATTTCTCTTAACAAAGGATAGGAGTCTTTCTGTATGATATAATCTGAAAACATACATGTATCAAAACTTCGCTTTTTAGAAGTTATACATCAATGCAAAAAATGTGTCAAAGATAGAGTATTCAACTGGGACAACAAGTTATCTACATGGTTTAAACGAATTCAAACTTGTTTTCATTTACTGACTGTCCACCAGAGGGTGTCCTTCTACAAGAGTGCAAGAGGGCATTAAACCGGGCATTTGGCACATTTCCAGCCCTTTCTCCACAGTTACTAAGCCCTTTTAATCCCTTTACCAGAACCATGCACGTAGTCGCACAGTCATAGAGATATGTGACTGGCATTGTGACAAAAAATTTTAACACTTAGGCAAGAGCTTGTAAGGTATCAGTGGGATCAGATTAAAGGAATGGCATGGGTTAGCAAAACCTAAAATGCATGTAGTGTGGCTCTATAAAAGTCAAAACCTTCACATCCTGTGTGTCTGTATGGATTCTGACACCTACAAGTCTTTAAAGAGGGATATTCTTGCATTGCCAGCATCAATATTTAGTATTAAAAGTTTGTAAGTGAAATAACTTATCAATTCTATCAGAAGAGAATATGGTTTTTCTATTTAAATGAACTCTACACATCTCTAAATATCAAAGTGCAAGCTGCTTTCTATTTTCTATACTGTCTTAGTTACTGCCTCATCACTGGAACTAAATACCTGACACCTGCCAGTTGAAGGAGGAAAGCTTTATTTTAGCTTACACTTTGTGGAGGTTTCAGCTCATGGTGGCTGGCTCCAAGGCAGGGCAGCATAGCAGAGGGGCATCACAGAGGAGAAACAGTTCACGGCAGGGACTCAGAAAAGCAGCAAAGCAGCAAAGTAAACACTCTGTAAGTGCTGGTAGGATATATCCATCACCCTCAGGCCATTCCAGGCACACTTGCTGTATCTTGCATGGGTTAGGCACACTCTCACCTCAGAGCATTCGTAATGGATTTTCCTCTGTCTGAATTCTTCTTATCCAAGGTATCTGCTTGTTTCCCTCCCTAACCTTATTTAAGTATTTGCTCAAAAGTGGCTTCTCAATAAAACATATCTGACCAGTTCATTTAAATTGCAATTTACCCCCACCCCTGTCATATGCCCTCCCAGTCCTCCTTATCCAGCTCCATTTCTACATTATCTTTCTAATACTTTATAGTTTATATAACTATTGTTATA
>NW_004955589.1:23433-25564 GCF_000276665.1 Chinchilla lanigera
AACAGTGATGGGGTATAGTAGAGGCTCCACAAATATTTACTGGGTCTTATAAATGAATGCATGGATGAATACATGCTTTTTTTCCATCTTAAAAAATCAAATTTCCTTACTTGTCAAACAGAGAAAACAAGTTTGAAATTGAATGGGGACCCATAATATGAAAGGGCCAGTAGGAAGGGAAAGTAGGGCCACCTAGCATACTGTTTTCCAAGTGGTTTTTCGAATGTTCAGAAGACAGAGGTGAAGGTCTGCTGCAGACACATACCTAGGGTCCAAAGTTCATGGTCCTATGGAAAGGGGCCCAAGTTTGCTGGGTATTGGCTATGGAGAGGAGTGCCAGGGGTGAGTTTAGCTAGGGGCCTATGTCTCTGAGGGTTGGTGTTCATTGCACCCAGCTATACGCTGGGGAAATCAGAAATCAATAGAAGGTGTTCCTTATCCTGAAGATGCCCACAGTCAACCTATCTTTGGGAATTAGGCAAAACTAGAGCTCAATTTGAGCTCTGTCACCACTGAGTTATGTTCTTAGACAAGTCACACAAATTCTGTAAACTTGACTTTGCACCTATATAAAACAGCAATAAAATCAGCACATGGCTTCAGGGAACATGCATTTTATAAACATCCTTTCCCTTCTACCTCTTTTTATAATTTTTTTTATTTTTTATTTCTCATTATAATTACAGAGTAAAATTTTATTAAACCAATGATAGAACAAGCATCATTAAAGCCTAAGTTCTTATTAGTACATGTTTGCAGTATATAACAACTATATTTATCATGGGGAGTTAGTACATGTACATAACATATCTTAATTCTTTTTTGCTCCCTTCCTCTCCCATCCCTTCCCTACAATTCTTGTTTTCCTTCACAGTTGAAAATGATCTCCTTACTTTCTATTATCAATCTTTTATTTTGTTTTTTATTTATGTTTTTGGTTTCTAACACAAATCAAGCAAGATTTAAACTTGTGTGTCTGGTTTATTTCACTTAACATACTCCAGGAAGAATGGTTATCATGAAAAAATCATTAACAAATGCTGGTGAGCCTGTGGGAAAAATGGAACCCTTCTACATTTTTGGTAAATGTAAACTAGTACAACCACTATGGCAATCAGTATGAGATTACTCAAAAAGAAACTAAAAACAATAATCCCATTCACCCCAACTATCTCCCCTTCTAGGGAGAAATCAAATCCTGCTGCATTAGGTGCCTAGGTGAAAGTATTCAGAATCCAGCCTGTCTCCATTTCCTGATCAGTTCAAGCACTTCTCCTCTTCCCAAAAGAATTAGTCATCCTATTACAATGATATATGTATACCCGTTTATAGCAGGACAATTTATAATGCCTAAATCTTAGAAACAACCTATAAGCCCATCAGTGGATGGATAAAGAAAATGTGGTATTTATACACAATGAGTACTATTCTGCCATAAAGGATAAACTTTAGGCATTTATAGATAAACTGCTGCACCTTAAGACCATGAGAAAAGAGATTAGGGCATGGTAAACTGGCAGGACAATGGGGTTTGATCTGTCAGTCATGGACACCTGTCAAATCACGGTGGGGATACATGTACGGAGCAGTTTCCAAGCCCTGCATGGGAAGGCCCAACTCTGACGTCAAATGAAAGATGGCTGCCATTGTCCTCGCTGTCACTGTCCCCTTGTGCTTGTAGAGGCCTGTCCCGCAGGCAGGGCCTATCTTCTTTTCTCTTCAGAGCACTTCTTCCTCTTGAGCTCTTCTTTTTTGCACTCCTTTTTCGCTTTTTTCCCTACTTTTCTTCTTTTACCTTAAATAAACAAACTTTTAGGTTCATTAGTTGTCCCATCCAGTTCTTTAAGTGGGACAAGAGCATAGAGGGTCTGCTGGGCACCTCATTGCGTGGTGACATTTTTGGTGAGCTGATCCAGAAGGTGAAGGCCAACGACAGGTACCAGGGGCGGAAGGGGCGCGGTCAGCAGTGAACCCCACGAAGCCCCTGGACTAGGTCCGCGCCCCACGGAGGGCTGGGAAAGGCGCCCTTGGCCGGTCAGGGGTGCCCACGGCGCGCTGAAGAGGGGCGCGGGGGACGAAGAGCTCTGCGAGGCCCGGGCCGACACCCCGCCCTCTGCAGGCCGCCCAGGGC
>NW_004955589.1:25844-43402 GCF_000276665.1 Chinchilla lanigera
CGCCCGGCCGCCCAGGTCACCCTCGGCCGCTCCCGGACGACCACTGCGCAGGCGCGGCGGGCCGGCGGCCAACGGCTCCGGCTTCAGGGAGCCCTTCCACAGCCCCCGCCAGGGGGCGCCACGCCGCTTCCCGCCAAATTCCCGCCCCGTGGCCAGCGCGGCCGTCCAACCGCACCGCAGGCGGAGGGCCGGGGCAAGGGGCAAGGCTGGGAAGCGAGGTCTGCGCGCCTGCCCCTCACCTCCCACCCGCGCGGCCGTGCGGCCGCCGGTTCCCGACAGCGCGGCCGAGCAGCGTGGCCTCTGCGTCCCCAGCTCGCCGCATTCACCTCTCCAGCCCCACGCGGCGGGGGCTGCCGCCACACCGCACCAGGTGCCTCCTGTTGCCCGCTGAGACGTGCCCAGCTGGGCACCCTCGCGCTCCGGCGCTCGCATCCCTGTGCTTCCCCGCCTCCCGCGGCGTGGCGCGGGACTGGGACCCGACGGCTCGGTAGCTTTTTGCCGCTCTCCCTCCCTTTGGACAGCAGGGGGAGCTGTTGCCTTTCAAATACTTCACCATCCGATTCTTACTCTCTGGTGGTGTAAGAGGTAAGGGATCTCTTTTTTTTTCCTTGTCTGGAAAAAGTGTAGATAGATAGTTTGTGGCTACAGTAAATAAAATATAGTATTAAAATACAAAGTCATTTCTTCAAAATATATAAAAGGTAGAATTTGAAAGTCCTCCTGTGTTAACCTGACTTCATGCCAGGTATACAATTCTGGAACATCAGCCGCTCTACTTGACAGGAGACAGCTTGCAGGCCACTCTTCTGCTCCGCTTCTGCATGGCGCGCTTTCCACGCGGCCTCATCTATCTTCCCTGCGGTTCTGCCTCAGTTTCCTTCTGCGTAAGATAAACTTCCCTCCCTACCACTCCATGGGTGTGCTGCGACGCTCCACAGCAACATCGTGTTGGCTGGAAAAAGCACAGGTTGGTCTAGTTTGAACAACGCTGAAAAATTTATGTGGAAACTTCAGTTTTTACTAGTTTTATAATTTCTAACTATTCTTTGATATTTTACAGATAATAATTTAAGGGAAAAGTCTTTGTGCAGATAGCTTAGTCCTATGTGCAGACCTTGTAGAAGTGATTAAAAATACAGAATTATTTTTACAAGCCAGCTGACTGTGATGGTATACCATCCAACTGTCCTTCAAAATAAAATTTAAAAAATCAAATCCTGCTGCATTAGGTGCCTAGGTGAAAGTATTCAGAATCCAGCCTGCCCCCATTTCCTGATCAGTTCAAGCACTTAATTGTTTGGGCCATGAACTCATTCATTTAATTATTTCACCGACGTTAACAGAGTACTGGCCCTCTGCTAGGCGGATGCTGAGCCTTGTGGATAGGGGGGTTGAACACAGCACCCACAGTCCCCACCTTCAGGGAACGTGAACAAAAGGCGCCCCCTCTGCTGTGATCGTCCGAGTGTACGGCACAGCAGATCCTCCTGATGTCTGTGGATGTGTGACAGAAGATTGAGCGAACTGGTATAAACCGAGGAAGTGAGGAATGACAGTTCTCTACAAGTTTAGACTCTACTGGGTCAGGCACCGCTCTCTGCCAATAACAAATCTCATTCTGCTTCTTTATGCTGTCATGTACTGCATAGGCTTGATCCATCTGGCTACATGTCATGTGACATGAATGTCGTGGAGGACCACCCGGCCTACTCTCCTGAAGGAAGAACCATTGTCTCCATTTTGGCTGAACCCGACCCTATTTCCATGTATTGATATGTACAGAGCTAGCTAGGACTTTTCCTTATACCTTCACTGGCTTTAAGCAATGCATATCAGTCCAGCTGTGGTGCTGCTGATGGTAGTCTTTGCAGATGACAGGCGTGTTTCCTGGAGGGACCCGAGCCCCGTTGTTCCCTTGTGTGAGCAGGATGAAGAGCCTATGCTCCAGGCTGTCCACTGGGATAAGCCTCAGAGGCTATGACTTCCTGGGGCTTGAAAGATTACACATCAGAGCTGAAGCACCGACCCCAAAACATTAGATGCTGCCTCAGTTGTGTTATGCAGATTACTCTTTCTGCAGATCCTTCTCTGCATTTTGCAGAGGTGATTTCAGGCCTCCTACCTAGCCCAGCTCACAGCACTCACCTACTTCCCGCCATTCTGTGTCATTCATCCTCAAGCCACTCCCTTCCCACAAATTAATAAAACCCAGGTTTGGCCCTGGGTTGAGGCCTTTGTTCCACAAAGCCATCACTGTGGCTGGACTTGCGACCCCTTGGCTCCCCCTAACTACAAACATGCCTTAGTGTCTTTATTCTCGCCATGGGTTGCACTGGAACTGGTAGATTGGAATTAACTCACTAGGATTCCAATAACTTTTCCGTGGCATTGCAAATATAAACTTCCTGGGCCACACTGAGGACCGGAAAGGGCTCTTTATAAAGGTCAGATCTCCACCTGAGGACCAGGGCCTTCTTCCTCAACACCTTGCTGGCTTACTCCCATTCCGTCCACCCTCTGCATCTCATAAGTTCAGAAGCCCCTCTTTTCTCTGGGTGTGAGGAAACTATGTCCCTTTTCAGGACATTTATTAAGTATCTAGATTTTTTTTAAATGCATTTGGGCTACTTAATCTTGGCCTGATCTCACCACACTCCTCTTCCCCTCCTTGTATTATGTTGCCTATCCCCACGAGCTACGTCGTGTCTATTTTGTGACAGAGCAGTGCGTGTGGCTTGAGGTCACTGACCTTCACAGCCCAGGCTGAGGTGGCCTTTTCAGTTGGCTTTCAACACGTAGGCAAATTATAATTTTTGTATTTTTTCTTTTAAGTACAGTATCTTAAAATCTCTGAATATATAGATTGAACCAATATGAGCATTATATAGAAGTAAATATAATATTATAAAAATCAGTTAGTGTGCTGACCCAAGTGGAAGGCTGTCTCTGTGGAATCCCTGGTTCTCGAACTTTCCTGTGCCTAAGAAATCACCTGGACGGTTTGGTAGAGAAGAAGACTCTGACCACATCCCCCAAAAGAACTATTTATTAGGTCTGAGCTGGAGCCCCGGATTCTGCAGTATGGGAATCTCCCAGGTAAGTAAAGGACAACCATCTTTTGAAAAGCATGTGTCCCAGATAAAAGATCACAGGGGAAATAGAACATTACGTTTTTACAGTTAACATCTGCAAGGAATAAAAAAGCCAAAAAGAGGTGACATGGATGCTGTGATCAGCACCAGTCTCTGTGCTTTACCCCTTAGCCCCCATTTCTACCCACAGCATTGTCTCCCATATCCAATAAACTTAGTAGCATTCTAGAAGAAAATTTCTAACCTTGCCTCTTTTTCACTGTGACAGCTGCTTCTAGGAAGAGTTAAACCTCAGGTCTTTGGTTATAAGCCATCGAATCCCTCTGATCGCTGCCTCATCTGCTGATACTAACATATTTCCCTGAAAATAAGACCAAGTCTTAATTAATTTCGCTCTGAGAGACACACTAAAACTTATTTTCAGGGGATGTCTTATTTTTTCACATATAACAGTCTACATTTATTCATGCTCAAAAATTTTATTCAAACACAGCCAGGTCGTCTTCTGAAGCATCATCATAACTCTCCAAACGCAGAATTCCTGCCTTAATTTCTTGGGACTCCACTTCCTGTAGATTGGCCCCCATCTGTCATGTCTCACAAGAGAGCTGTCCTCACACGAGGACGTCTCATCCATGTAGCCTGATCAAGGTGCATGGGCCACACAGCGGTCAGGGATCTCATCCCAGGAACTCATCATCTGAGTCACGACTCCTAGCACACCGCGCTTCACGATGTTTCCATTAAATCAAGTGTCCGTGGAAGATGGATGAGACAAGAGTGGCAACAAAACTGATGACAGTTAAGGATGACGGTCCTCACAAAGGGAGGGAAAAATTGCAGGCATCAAAATCCAGAAACCATTTATTTCACACAAGTACATGGAGCGCATCTGTTACAACATACAGTGTATTGAATGGTAAGATTTTTATTAGACACAGCCACATCTGTCTGTTAGCGAGCGCGCACATTACTTGTGCACTGTCTGTACTCGCTGGCCATTCAGCAATGTCTTGAGTTTATCTGTTTACACAGGAGTTTACCTCTCATCCCAAGGTGGCCACTTGGGTATTTACAAATAATTATAATTTACGTGATCATTTATTTTAAGTACTAATGTCAAGAATAGCTCATTTATATTTAATTAATATCATTATTTTATAATTCCATACATCTCTTGTGTTGCAGTGGATGAACTAAATGCACCTGACTGATGATTTTAACTAGGGCTTATTTTCAGGGTAGGACTTACATTACAAACATCCTGAAAAGTCACGCTGAGGCTGATTTTCTGATTAGATCTTATTAGGGGGGCACAGTATGTGACACAGGAAGGGCCATAAAGTCAGCTAGTTCTCACAAGAGCTGCCAGCTAGCTGTCTTACTGCCTGAAAGCTGATCACCTGCCTTTATTTAGAGCGGCAATCTTTATTGAGACTGATTTTAGCTCAGGAGATTCCATTGGTGGGTTTCTTTCTGTTGAGAGACTTGTTTTTACACTTTGATCCATTTATTAGAATAAAGAAGACAAATGTAAAACTATTAAATTCTGAGTAGAGGGCCCTGTGCTTAGAACCCAGTAGGCTTTCCGGTCAGGAAGAAATTTAAATGATAATGGCAGTGACCCCCACGCGGAAGCTTTGGTCTATATTTTAAGAGCACCTGGAGTGTTTGCTCTGTCCTCCCTAGGACCTTCGAAGTTAGAGTCCAGTGCCTGGTGACCTTTACCAAATCTGCAAGGGCATGGTAACTAAATAACTCTCGATAAATGCCTGGTCATTTTCTCAACCACTGTGGTTTTTAGTACACCTTTCCTGTCTTGCTTTGTTTATGGGGATTTTTATTGAGAGAGAAATATCTTTGAATACGAAGTATCTATGAACTTCCCTTAGCCACAGAAACAAATGAAAGGATCTGTGAAGGAATTAGTACAGATGTTCTTTGAAAGATTCCAGTTTCAGGATGGCACACAAAGCATACTTTTGCATCCCCTTCTCCACACCTTAGTAATACAGAAAAATAAATTCTTCTGAAGAAGAAAGCCAGGTCTTCCACTAAGGGCAGAGGCTCGTAGAGAAAGAGACCTGGCACCAGATGACAGCCTTGCCAGCCACCTGTGTCATCACAAACACGTACGGATTTTAAGTTAGCATGCTGAGGCTTAAGATGATATTTTGTCTATAAAACAAGCATGGGTTTGCCTAAGCTAAAAGAACTTTTTGAAAAATGTGCTTAGTAGGGACAAGAATAGGGGAGGTGTGTAAGATCTAAATTCATCAACATTCCTGTCAGGACCTCTGAAGCCCTCACTTAATGGTGGAAAATAAGTTAGAGGCAACATCCTTGGATTAGGAAGATGTCAGTCAAAAGAGTTCTCCCTGGGAAGTGAAATTGAAACAGCTCTGTGGTGGATTGACAGCTGGTGGTCAACTTGTAACCCCCAGCTAACTGAACCAGCGTGGTGCCAGTGTGGGAGGCCCACCTAAGGATGTTGCTGGCAGGGGCTGGGGATTTAGCTCAGCGGCAAAGCGCCTGCCTGGCAAGTACAAGGTCGTGAGTTCAGTTCCCGGTACCGGAGAAAAACAAAAAAAAAAAAAAAAAGAAAAGAAATAGGATGTTGCTGGCAGCGTGAGAGGCAGACCTGGAGAAGAGGAGAAGCTGCTGGGAAGCTGTAGGGAGCTGTGGGTATTCCTGGGGGAGCTTGTCATGCTGGCTTTCCTGATGAACTTGGTTGTTCTCTTCATCAAAGGAGCTCAGGACTTTACTGTTGCTGAGAATGGCTTCAGTTCACTTTGGGGAAGCTCTGGTCCTCACTTTGAACATCGCTTCCTGGCTCCGGAGGGGATGATGGTGCACCACTTGGTCTCCAGGAGAAGCTTGTTGTGTTGGCTTTTCTGATGGGAGCTCGGCTGTCCTCATCATAGGAGCAGTCGGGACTTCGTTGCTGAGGATGGCTATGGTACTTTTCAGAGGAGCTCTGGTTCTTACTTTGAGCATCACTTCCTGGCCCCAGTGCAGATCCCTCAGCCTGGTAGCATAGATCCTTCCTTCCACTGACACAGACTTTCGAGCCTCTACTACTGACCTTTGGGCCTTCCCAGCGCAGATCCATGAAACAGGCCTGTGCGAGACATTGTCATGGGCTCTCGGCCTCCAGCTGGAATTGGCGGGGGGGCATCGTGATGGACTCTAGGTATTCAGCTCGACTCATGTAGGACATTACCATGGGATCCAGACCTACAGCTGGATTCTTTGGTCTTTAGTGCATGGACAGATTTTCTGTACTCTCTCTGTATATGATTCTTTGGGTGACTTATAAATAATCCTATAAAACACATGTCCTGTATTGTACTGTTCCTCTTGCAAAACCCCTGACTACAACAAGCACATACTCTGATTTGTTCTAATAACTGAGGTGATGGTAGTGTCAATCCTCGTGTAAATCAAACCCTTGAAGCACTTACCTTCACCTCCAGCCTCAAATATGTGGCCTTGCTGGGTCACGTGGTGACTAAAGTTTCCCAGATTGGCTTCAAATTCAAGGTAGTAGCCTAAATAAATTGGAAGTAGAGGAATTCAGGGAGAAAAAGCTATTGAAGACCTTTTCATAAGTAACCGACTCTTCCGCCATCTTGAAGCCTCCGGTGGCTCTGTAGTCTTGTGAATGGACATGGATTGTGGTTTGGGTGCTCTTATGGATAAGAGCTAAAGCTTTCACTTTCAGGGCACATATAGGCCTTGAGTTGGCTCTTCTCCTTGTTTCAAAACTTTAGGTAGTTACTTTTTAAAGTTTCTTTCTCTCTTCTCAATTGCAAAAGACTCTACCTCTACTGCCTTAAACAACGAACCAAAGGACTGACATGATGAATGTAAGAGATTTTGTTTCCCAGAAGACTGGGGGAGCCATAGAAAGGCTCCCCTGATCTCTTAGGAGCTTACTATTTCTCAAGTGGCTAAAGAGCCCCTGGGTGGCTCCACCCTTCTGTCTAGGGGGTCAGTGGGTCATAGTGCTGAGATTTCTAAAGCAAAGAGAGCCCTGGGGGCCTCTAGTCTTCTAGGAAGGCATTGGTGCCACCACCATTTTGGACAGAGACATCTGTCTAACACTCTGACCTTTGGGCCTTCCCAGCGCAGATCCATGAAAAAGGCCTGTGTGAGACATTGTCATGGGCTTTTGGCCTCCAGTTGGAATTGTGGTGGGGGGGCGCACAATTTCACTTCCCAGGGAGAATTAACACATCATTCTCACAAAGGATGCATGCAATGCCATCCAAAGGACAGCAGTCTTAGTTCTCTCACCATAGGCCTCAAGATGTCCCATGGCAAATGTCCTTAAAAAAACAGCCCCCAGATCTCAGGGACCTCCCCATTAGGCCACATCCAAAATTTGGAAGAATTTGACCCTGACAGTCTGAAAAATGAACAGCTTATCTGCATTTGCAATACATTTTGGGTACAGGAGGAAGTAGGGAATGGCAAGAGATGGGTCAGAACGGCAGTTTAGACTACAACACTATTTTTGCAAGTAGATTGCTTCTGCAAACAAGCATAGCAAGTGGAGGGAAATCCATTATGTTCAGGCTTTTTATTTCCGGGGGTGGGGGCGGGGGCGGGGGGGAAGCCCAGAGACTAAGGTACTTAGAGGGGCCCCTGAGGACAAAAAGGAAGTTGATATCTTTCATCATCCTGTCCTCAGACACCTGTCTCTGAGGGGGATATGGTTGTCTCTCATCTGTTCAACAAAAACATACATACTGGATGGAATCTTCAACTTCCTCATTATAATCCTCAGGCCAGTAAATCAGTGCCCTTCCCCTCAAGTGACTCAGAAACTCCAGAGGTTGGAGTCCCAGTATTTTCAAAACATCCTAGGTTTGCAAATGGGTTTCAAAATTTGACCCTTCTTTTTGACCTACTGTGGTGACATATCCAGTTTCTCCTGGCCCTATGCTGCACCCTAGATAAAAAACAGAGTCCTAGAAGAGGACAGGAGATATGCAGATGAGCAATATGCTAGGTAAGAGCAGGAAAACACCTCAGAGAAGTTGTTATCCCTCCAGCAGGACCAAACTGTTAATTATGAAAAACTGAGGGAGGGTCACACCAGGCAAAGAAGAGAATCCAGCTGTTTTCCATACCCAGTTAGTAAAATCCTTTCATACACATGGACAGCCATCTAGGGAGGGAGGGCACTAATGGAACATCATTTCATTAATCAGTCAGTCCCAGATATTTGGTGCACCTTACAAAACCTTCAGATGGGCCCCAGCCTCCTGCGACCCAGTTGCTCGACATGGCCTTTTCTGTGTTCAACAATGAGGATCTAGATGCAGGTGAAAGAAAAGGACCATAATTTTGCGTGTTTCCGTTGGAAATGCTTTAAACACCCATGTCATCTAAGGGCAAGCCCCAGAACAATCAAGAAAAGCTTCCTGCTTTAAATGCAAGGAGACTGGACACTCGGTATGCGACTGTACCGAGCTATCACCCAGACCCTGCTTCGTGTGTCAGGCATGGCACTGGAGGACTGACTGTCTCCACTCCCAGAGAGTGGCTAAGCCAGCCAGAACCCCCATCACCTGTTCTGATAATGAGAACTGAAGGGGCCCAGGGCAATCTACAAATGTCCCTATCCATAGATGTCTAAGAACCCTGGGTGAAGCTGGATGTCATGGATAAACAAACTTAATTTTTTCGATTACTCTTCTAAAAACATTCCTCTAGCTCTTTAGCCATAGTTGGGGTTGAGGGGACCCTTAGTCAGAGCTTCTTTACACCCGGTCTGACACGTAAATTCAAAGATCAAATGTTGAAATATGCCTCTCCAGTACTGTGCCCATGGAATTGTCTAGAAAGGAAGCTGCTTGCTAACAAATAAGCAATACAACTCCTAGATGCGTTCTATCTCCCCAGGAAGGTCACTGTCATTCATTGCAAGGGACACCAAAGAACATGTCTAAAGTCTCCTTGGGAAATCAAAATACCGATAGACAGATAAGACCCTAGCCTTACTCCTAGTTCCTAAGGAACTAAACTGACCCTTCCTCGAGGGGTGCAGTGACAAGCAATAAACACCCTGCCTGGGAAATAGTCTCTCAGATTTTCATAGGACTAAGACTACTGTGAACCACTGAAAGACCTGATGGTGCTCTTCAGAAAGCAGGACTCCACCTTGGCTCTGAGTGCAAAGAAGTCATTGGAAATAGCCGTAGGTGGCCAATCTAACAACCCTCTGCCTCCACTGTCTCCTGACAAGTTCACCAAGCTCTCGTGTGTCAAAGGGCAGCATGACAGTTCTCCATGTAAAGACACTAATTAACGCTTTTCTCACTGTCTTCTGACAGGTTTTCCTCAGCCCAGCCCACTTTTGGTAGAAGGTAATTGGAGAGCATGTAATTCCCAGCAGGTAGGGCCTAAAGCCGCCTTTAGCAGGAAGTACGCATATGAAGACAGAGGTTAGGTCTCTGAAGCGGAAATGAGGTAAGTGACTAAGGCACAGCAGACTGGCCGAAGATTCAAGCAGAACCTGTCAGCCGCAGAGAGCTGTCAAGTCACGGGGAGATGCACGCACAGAGCAGCTTCGGAGCCCTGTGTGGGACAGCCCAGATCGGGTGTCAGAAAAAGATATAAAAACACAGTCACTGGCCTCACTGCCGCTGTCCTCTTGGTCTGACAGTGGCCTGCCCTGTGTGTGTGTTGTCTCCTTTCTTCAGAGCACTTCTTGCTCTTGAGCGCTTCCCTTTTGCACTCTTTTTTTCACTTTTCTGGCTCTTACCTTAAACATTGGACTTTTACATTCATCAGTTGTCCCATCCAGTTCTTTGAATGGGATAACAAAAGCCTGCAAAGGACCAGTAGACACCTCACTGTCTGGCAACAATAATGTTAAGTGAAATAAATCCCCTCCCGTCTTCAATCTCTGAAAGGTCTCTCAGTTCCTGAGAGAAAGCAGTGCATTTTAGGATGTTTCCTGGAGAGGGCGCCAAAGCACCATAGAATGCTAGATGGCCATGTGACACAAGTCAGCACAGGGCAGCCTGTGGACGCAGCAAGTCAGTCATGGTTCTTTTGGGTTCCCAGATTGTCTTCTCTCTCTCACAGCCTCTACCTAAGCCCCTCCTTCCTGTGCCAACGCACTGCCCACAGGCTGCCAAGCAGCTCCTCGCCCCCAGGCTCCAGCCAATCAAAAATGATCCTCCAATAAAAAGATCAGTACTCTTTTCAGTCACTTTGTATAGCTATTGTCATACGTAAGTGACAAATGGGTTTGCTATAAACCCATTGTGCCAGAATGGTGCTAGGTAATACTCTTCGGATGTAATATATGGTGTATTTTAACAGGTGCTCTCTGCAGATATATGTGGCGTTCCAGTCCACATATATCAGCAGGTGGGCATTCCAGATGCCAAAATCAGTGCAACTCGCCTTCCCTTTAGACCAACTGCATTTCATGGGTGATACAAAACACTGGTGCTCGCTCTAGTGAGTTTCTAGTAGGCTGAACACATAAAAGTGCTCATACTTCATTTTTTATCTCTAAAACAATTTCACACGCTCCAAAATAGTATTTCACCCACACTCAATTTCACTAGCTCTTTTTCTCCCTATCACATTGCTGCCCCCAAGTGCTGTTTTCACTCTTGCTCTACTCCCTCCTGGCCCTGTGTTGGTTTCGGGTTCCTGCTCCTTCCCTGGGCACACCACAGCCTCGTGGGGCATCTCCCCGGCAGGACAGCATATGTGTGATGGGGCTGGTCCCACCTGGCAGCTCCACAGCAAGTCTATCTCAAGCACACTTGGGATTCATCCAGCCAGATGCACAGGCGCCCCACCCTCTCCCATACCAAGATATAACCTAGAGGCCCTCAGTCTCCCAGCAAACTTCTCTGTCCCCCCGGATCCTGGAATGCAAGCTCCACAGAATAACTATCTTGATCCTGCGAGTCTAACTGGCATCAGCTGCAAAATGCCAAAGGGCCATGCCCACCACAAAAGACTATCGCAAAGAATGGGGGAATAATGATTATCAAAAGCCCAGCACTGTGCCTGGAAGATGGCAGTCATTCTGCAAGGTACAGCTTCCCTCTCAGGACTAAGACAGGGTCTAGAAGACCAGAGCAAATCGCTATCCCTTCCCTCCATCCCTGAAATCCCATGTTGCCGTTACCCCCACCAACTTCACCGTTTTGTCACATGTGTTCTGACCCTGCTCCCTAGGCATTCAGCAGTCATTGCCTTGACAGGCAAGGATCCCGGATGTGCCCTCCCGAGGTGGCTGCAGCATGGGGCAGGGTTGGACCATCGGCTAGCACTCAGCAGTTCCCTGTGGGCAGAACCCTTCTCTACAGCATCTCCACCCCTGCCTGGGCCCTAGGAATCTGTGCTTGCACACAAAAGGACTAGTGACTGTGCTGTGAGAGTCACTTGAGTAGTGGCATGTCCATGTTTATCTTAAATAATAAAAACACCTCAAGTTTTGTTTCCCAATTGAAGCAGACTTCTCATTCACTCCTATTTCTCACAGATATTGACTTTGCCTGAGAGAAGCCCAGGCTCCTCTGTCCTTTCAGCTTAAGTCTCTCCGGGTAGGATGACTAGTATGGCTCTGACTGAAATAAACAACTCCACAGGAAGATAAATCAGCCCCTCCAAAAGCAGGTCTGTGGAGCACAGTAGAGATTTGCCCTCTAAAGAGAAGAGATTTGGTGAGCTGGTGGGCTGGGGTGAGGGCTCCTGGGAATCAGCCCTGGAAACTTCCACCCCCTTCTCCCGCCTCTTCACCGCACTCTACCCCCTCTGTTCTTGGTGTCTCTGACCCACCCCTCACCTCCGAAGTTCTAAGAAAGTTGTCAAGATTTCTAAAGTAGAGAGAGGTCCATGCTGGCCTCGGAGGGATCATAAGCAATGAACACAAGAGATGTTTCTTGCCTCACTTGAGGTAAAATGCAGATATTTGAGCAGGGTTTTCAGGATAAGGGAACTGCATATTTGTTCAATTTGGAAGTTTAAAGTGATATACAACTCTAATTATAATTTTAGAGTTTGATTTTTTGAAAATGCCACAATAATGGTGTTAAGCTACAAAAAATATAAACTCTCTTCCAATGAGAAGGGAGTTCAGGGATGGATTCATCTTCCCATCAGAAACAATTCCAAAATACAGAAAATAACCAATGTCAAGACACTGAATCAGGATCAAAGGAAAAACCCTGATTTCTGTGCAACGAACCGAGCTGTGAGATTGTCCCGGCAGCCTGCTTGGCTCAGGGAAGGAACCAGGCCACCCAGTGGTCTCTCAGGAATGAGGAAATGGAGCCAGCTCCAGAAAGACTAAGGCAGCCAGTTTTCAGGAGGGGTAGTGGAGAGGACAGAGCTGCCCTGGGAGAAGGAAAGGGAGAGAGAAAGCGCTCTCACAATCTGGAGCCAGGGCCTCAAATCTTTAGCTGGGTAATGATGAATTCTGGCAAGTGAGGAAACTACCTGTGCCCATGGAGGGAATCCCCTGAAAGTCTGAAAGGGAACAATCCCAGGAACCACCCAGGGTTAGGAAAAGAGCGCTCCTGTTCCCACTGGCCAGAGTAGAAAACTTCCACATTTGGCAGATTACATATTTGCAGATTCAGAACCCAGCAATGCAGATGGTAAGATGAACCTAAGGGACTTGAGAAGCCTCAGATTTGGGTACATATGGTGGAGCAGGAGGTCCTGAACCAAGGGGAGAATGTCAAGACATTACCTGCACTCAGAAAGTCTTGTTGAAGTTGGGGGTGTAACTCACTGGTAGAGTACATTCTTAGCAAGCACGAAGCCCTGGTTCAATTCTCAGAACCAAAAAGGGGGGTTTTGTCTCAGTAGTGATCGGAGACTAAATGTATTTCCAGTCCCACCTAATACAGCTTAAAAGGCAAAATGTGAAAGGATCAAACTGTTCCTGTGTAATTTAGTTGCCCCTGAATAAAACTCAAGATTTTTATATGCCGTACTTGGTGGTGCACGCGTGTACCGGGGGAGGCTGAAGCAGGGGGATTGTAAGCTTGAGCATAGCATGAAAAATTTAAAAAGAATCTGTCTCAAAACAAAAAAGGGCTGAGGATATAACTCAGTGCAAAGGCTCTGGGTTCAATTCCTGGTACCACAGGACAACAACAAAAAAGAATATTTATAGAAGCAAAAATACATCCAGCCCCCGACAGATAGAATTCACATCTACTACTCACTAAAATTGCCAAACATACAGTGAAGCAGGAAAATGTGATATGAAATAAAGAGAAAAATCAATTGGTGGTAAAAGATGATAAAACTGGTAGACAAGGACATTGGAAAAGTTAATACAAGGCCAGGATATAGCTCATGGCACAGCACCTGCCTGGCAAGTGCAAGTCCTGAGTTCAATTCCCAGTACCAAAAAAAAGAAAAAAAAGAAAGAAAAAGAAAAGTTAATACAATTATATTTCATATGTTCACAACACTAACAAAGGATTAAGTAGAGACATAGAATAAAACAATACTTAAACTTCTTTGAAATGAAAACGATCATGGCTGAGAAGAAAAATAAGTGGATGTGATCAGTGGAATGAATAATTAGTAAAGCTGAACACATGCACATCGATCTATCCAGAATAAAACAAAAGAAACAAAAACTGGAATAAAAGAATAAAGTGAGCATAGAACAACTTTGTGTGGCCTGATATATGTGCAAATAGCATTCCCAAAGGGAAGAATAGGTGAGGGTGGGGACAAGAATATTTTGAAGAAATAATGGGCAAAACTTTTCCAAATTTGATTTTTTAAGAAAACTATGCGTCTAAGCATCTCATTGATCCTCAAGTACAAGAAATATGAAGAAACGAAAGCTAAGGCACATCATAATCAAATTCCTTAAAGCCAATAATGAAAAAAAAATGTTTAAAGTAGCCAAAATCCATTCTTCACAGAGGCTGAAAGAGGAATGTGATAGCAGGCGTCTCATGGGAAATAATACAAGCCTGATGGTGGTGGGAAAACACCTCTAAATTACTGAGAGAACTGTCAGCCTTCAACTTTATGCACAATGAAAATCTCTTCAAAGTGAAGGGAAAAATAAGGATTTCTTGAGACGTTCAAATCATTAGCAACTCAAACTGTATGCAATGCTGAAGGAAGTCTTTCGTGGAAGTCTGGAGCCACCCAAGGAGTGAAGAGAAACCAGGATGATAACTATGTAAGTAAGTAGATTACTGCTTTTAGTCCTTTTTATTTAAATCTCTTTTAAAATGGTACAGTGAACCAGAACATTGAACATCTGAAGTCCTATCACCATGATTTCCCGGGTTTCCCAGCAGCACTGGGGTGCAGCCCTCGGGCAAGCCCGACTCAAAAGCTGCCTTAAGCTCCTGCCCAGCAGGGGGCACTGGTGGACTTTGAAGAATCAACCTCACCCCAGGCTTGCCCTTCCCCATGACAAACTCCCTGTGCCGGTACTCAACAGCAACAGAGAGACAGGATCCACTCAGGACAAATTATAAGACCTGAAAGGCCCTGGAAGAACAGACTTCTAGGCAACCTTGGTGCCTCTCCAGGGAGCCCACTAACTTGCTATGAGATTTGTTTGGTCGCTTACCTTCTCAGTTCTCTCATTTGTAAAGTATAGGGGGAGATAATGTAGTGACATCTAAGGGTCTTTCCTTCCCCATACTCTTAATTCTTCTTTTGTCCTCTATGTGTTACTGAGAACCAATGATGTTAAAAAAATATATGCCTAACGCTAAACAGCTACTAACAGGGGAAGCTGGCGTCTGAACCAAAGGTCATGCTCTGACACCCTCCACCAGGTATCAGGGGCTTCCATGGGGGCTGGCGTGAGCTCAGCACTGACCCTCCTTAGAAATGTGTCTGTCTGGCTGATTGCTCCCCAGTGTCACAGACCCTATCCTGCCTGGTCCTTGCAGTCTTCAGTCTCACCTTTTCATTTTGCATACGATGAATGTTTGAGTCTTTAGAACCTTTTACACCGACTCAGCTCTGTGCTTGCCTATACAGGTCCACTCTAATGAGGGTACAGTTTAATGACAGTTCTAGACCTTAAACTGGGATCACATTTCAGTGCTTACACATAGATGCCGTGAGTATTACCTCAGTTTTTCACAGGAAAGTAAATGTTCACAACGACAACGAAGTTTTAAAAAACTCATATTCATTTTACAATGGACATTTCAACACAGTTCCAGTGACTTGGTGAGAATTACATAGCCAAGAGTCAACTAATAAAAACAGTAGCTTTACTCTCTCCAATCCTAATCTCATGCTCTTCTATTAAACATTTGTTCCTACAAGTGGCTACCTCCAAAGCCTGTGATAAGCGATGTGTGTGCATGTATTGGCCTACATATGGTGAGAGGAAAACAGTGAGGGAAACTGCTCAGAAGAAGACCAGCAAGAAAGACCTCTTTTCCTGCTCAGGCCAATTCCAGTCTCAGGGCTGTCAGAGGGCTGTGCCCTTGCTGCCTCCCTCCCTTCATCCTCCTTCTGTTCCCCCCTCTCTGAGTCTGAGATCAGGCCACTTCCTTTGTGCCTGCAGGGTAGAGCAAGACTGCCCCACGCGCCTCTATCTACAAGTCTCCCACTCAGCCTCCCATGAGCCGGGCCCCACCCGCTCTGGAAGGACAGGCAGGACCCAGGGAGCAGAAGGGGCCCCTTGCACTCTCTTCATCTTTAATGAACAAAAGATAGAATCAGTTCTCAGTTGCCTAATTAACACTTGCAGAGAGTTTCGGTTGCTGATTAAGGGTACTCCTCCCTAGCTGAGGCTCTTATGGGAAAATGTGTCGCAACCTGAGAGAGGTGTGACAACAGGATTAAGGTCAGTGCAGGGGCAGGGGTCCCCCTCAATTCAAACTCTTTTGTTATCTTAGCACTAGATCAGGAACAAGCCTGGGTCAAACTGAGTCTTAGCCCTGCCCTCCTGCATCTTGCCAGACCAAGAAAGGAAAGAGGCCCCCCAAACCCCTAAGCCCCAGGATCTCAAATCCGAACTGCTTCTCCAAGTTCCTGTCTTATCACTGTACTCTCCTTCTACCCCAATCAGAAGAATTTCCAAAATTTTAACTCAGGATTAGCTAGTTGGGAGCCTAACTCTGATACTCATATCCAGTATCGAAGTCTGGTGCCTCCCAAATCTGAACTGGGCTCGCTGGGTCATGGCTTAGCTTTCACAGTCCCAACCCTACCCCCATTTCGATCTCCTCCCAATAGTTACACCTGTTGGAATCACATTAGAATTCATCTGAATTATTTAAAAGAATAAACAAGAAAACAAATAAACTAGATCATCACAGGATGTGGCAAGCCTGAAAGAAAACTAATAGGAGGAGGTGTCAAGTTTGACCTGAGGCTCCAGGCAGTGGCCCAGTGGTGGCATCAGGAGGATGCTGAGAAGGTGGCTGTGTGGAGGAACTTGTGCATATTCCAGAGCCCGACACACATACCGCCCGTCTGTTCTCACCCCGCCCTCCACCCACTGCGAGCTTCCCGCCCCTCACCCCTGCCTCTTCTCCAGAGCTGTTGTATAAGTTTTTCAGATGATTCATTTATTATTTTGCCTGTCGTTACAGTCACGTGACTACAAAGTAAGCTCCACGAGAGCAGGGTTCTATGCTTTTTTTTTTTCACTGCTGTTGCGCAGGTCCCAAAACACAGCAACTGCTTCATAAAAACATGTTTAATAAATCAAAGTGATTTCCACTGGCAAGAGAGTATGAGCCAACTTCCCAGACACAGTCAGCTTTTCAAGCCCCTGGCACTTCTCAGAGAAGCCTTGTGGAACCAAGAGGAAGGTCCCGGTTCCCCCACCACAGACCATGCTGCAGGAGCAGTCTCTGTCTAGAGAGACATCAGAACCCTGGACTCAGACTTCTTTAAAAGAGCCCACTCTTATTTTGCTCAAACTCCAGACCCAGATATCACATGGGTCTCTCCCCTTTCCCTCCATCCCCACACAGCGAATCCTCTTCATTCAGTGGTCAATACTTCTTGGACTGCCCGCCTTCTCTGTCTACCCTCACATGTCTGTCCAGGCCACCCCGTCTGCCTGTGTAACCATCACCCAGCTGGTCTCTCAGCTCCTTCTCGCAGCCCTTCCAGCTAAGCTCCATGCAGCACCCAGAGAGCTTCGTTAAAATATAGAGCACAACTTCCCTGCTTAAAACCTTTCAGTAGGTTTTCATTGTTTTTATAATGAAATCCAAATTCCTGGAACCTTACCTCCTACTTCTTGGGCCCCCATTGGCTACATTCAGCCCTATGAGCTCCTTTTCTCTTTTTCAAATACAATCAAGCTTTCCCTCATGTTTTAAATGTTTCCTGTGCCTATAACACTCTTCCCCATAACCTGTTCTTTTTTTTTTTGGTTTTTCTCCGGTACCGGGAACCGAACTCACGACCTTGCGCTTGCCAGGCAGGCGCTTTGCCGCTGAGCTAAATCCCCAGCCC
>NW_004955589.1:45537-47428 GCF_000276665.1 Chinchilla lanigera
AGAGATTTTGGTGGTGGTGTCTGGTGGCTGTGTGACTCAGCGTCCCAACTCTGTATTTACAGAAACACTATCTCCCTATAGAGTCAATCTCTAAAATCCAACTGCACGAGCTGCAGAGGAAGACTACCTCTATCCTAACTATTTTTAGAAGGTACTGGAAAGGTAACCCCTCTACTAGAGAGCACCAGCCACGTGAATCTTGAGTTGACACTTTGATACCATGGCCATGTCCTGTACAAGTCCAGCTGAAGACCTGAAGCCCATGGCAATGTCCTCCACGAGTCCAACTGGAGGCCTAGAGCTCACATGAATGCCTAATGGAAGTCTGTATCAAGGATCTGCACTGGGAAGGCCCAAAGGTCAGTGGTGGAAGCTAGGAAGTCTGCACAGCAAGATGAAGGATCTGTGCCAGCAGGCTGAAGGATCTGCATCAAAGCCAGGAAGCGATGCTCAAGGTAAGGACCAGAGCTCCCCCTAACAGAACCACAGCCATCCTCAGGGACAGTGAGAACCCAAGTTCCTCCGAGGATGAGAACACCTGAGTTCATATCAGGAAAACCAGTGTGACAAGCTTCTCCAGGAGAATCAACAGCACCCCATCTTCCCCTCCAGTTCTCCTTTTATGTTGTCAGCAACAATCACCAGGTGGGCCTTCCACACCCAGAACCATGCTGATTCAGCTCAGCTGGGTGTTACAAGTTGACCATTAGTTAATCCACAACGAGGGGCAAAGCACAGGCTTTAAAAATCAAGCAGATCTGGCTTTCAATCATAGTTCTTCCTGCTCCCCCACCACCAATTACAGACTTTACTCTGCAGATACTTACTGAAGTCATCTCATGCCCCAGGGTCTGTGTTAGACCCTAGGGATAAAGGAGAAGCCACAACAGATGTGGAACCTAGAAAAATTACTTGAACTGGTGGTGGCTCTGATTTCTCATTTAAAATAGAGCAGGAGTTACTCCTTAAAAGTGTTGGGAAGATTTTATGAGACAATATGTATAGTTGTAAACTATTCATATCACTGTTATGAAAAAAGTAGCATGACATCAACATGTGTGAACAGCCATAGGATTGTTTAAAGCCTTGAACTCAATATTTACCCTAAAATTCATCCCAAAGACAAAATATTTATTTATATGAAGGAGAGAGCTGGGAAAGAAAGAAAGTGCTAACTAAGCATATATATTTTGCAACTACCAGGCAAAACATCTTATGTGTGTTAATTTTTAAAATGAGCAAAGGAAAAAAATACACGGAATCTAAATAGTCAGCAATGGCATAATGAACAAAATATTATACAACCACTTAATTGTAAAGACTATGTGGCAACAAAGAAAAATGCTCATGACATCAAGTTAGATGGAGAAATGTAGGATGCGAATGATGACTGCTGCAGGGAACAGTTCGCAGGCGTAAGCACAGCCACTCGAAACATCAGACAGTGACGCACTTGGGGTGACTCTTCATGCTCTGTCAGACTGTTTGTAGGGCTGTTTTCTTGTTTGTTATATTATTTTGGTAGGAGTCCTTCTGCTTTCTTCTTTCATTTCTTTGTATTAGTAAATGTTTGCAGTACATAATGTTTATATTTCTTGGGAGGAGTTGGTACCTGCCCAGAATGCATCTCAACTCTTTTTCCATGCGCGTCTCTTCCCCTCCCTCCACTCTCCATCTCTTGATCCCCTTCTCATTTAAGAAGATCTATCTCCCTACTTCCTATTATCTATCTTTTATCTCGCTCTTTATTTATAATTTGGGTTTCTTATGTAAGAATCCATACAATATTTGAACTAGTGTTACTGATTTATTTCACTTCACATTGTGGTCTCAAAGTGCATCCATTTTTCTACAAATGACTAAAGTTTTTCCTTCTTTTTTTTTTTTTTTT
>NW_004955589.1:47528-49745 GCF_000276665.1 Chinchilla lanigera
TTTTGGTTTTTCTCCGGTACCGGGAACCGAACTCACGACCTTGCGCTTGCCAGGCAGGCGCTTTGCCGCTGAGCTAAATCCCCAGCCCCAACCCATAACCTGTTCTTTCTCATGGAGGCCTTTGGCCTGGCTCTCCGAGAACACGTCCTGCCCTCACAGTCACTCTTCCTCACACCAGCACATTTACTTCCCTCCTGAGACTTACCATGCTCTGGGATTATTCTGCTCACGGGTATGATGTCTGCTAGACACCAGAGGGTAAGTCCCATTGGTGCAGGGATCTTTGTCTCTCTAAATTCATCTTCCTTCTCCCAATGTCAACCATGTAATAGATGTTTAATGAGCATTCTCTGGAAGCAAAAAATACATGAGGTTCTACTTATTTTCACATCTTGTGAATGATTTGCCCACTGCAGTGTTTGAGATTCCACTCTACTCACAGACACACTCACAGTCACCCCCCTAGCATGCACACACACGCTTAGTCACACATCAACACACACACGCACAGGCGCATCACGAGACACACAGGGATACATACACACTCACACACAGTCCAGATTGCAGTCATCAGTGACTCTGGTGGCAACTTATAATCCTTGGCTACTTTTGACATCCCCTCCATTGGAACCCACCTCCTCCCTCACAAGTCTGGATCATTCGATGTCCTTTGAGCCCCTGGGCTTTGGTTCATCCTTGTGACCCAGATGTTTAGCCAGTCACTCAGTGCCAGCTGATCCTTCATCCACACTTCCAGGCAAGGTTCCAGCATTATTTCTCTTTGAAGTGTCTGCAAATCTTTAATGTCTCCTCCCTTCCTCCAGGTGCTCCTGCTTTGTTATGTTGCTAATAGAACATTTATCATGCAGTGTTTTCGTTGCTGTTGTTGTTTTGTGATATCTCCAGATAGATTGTGGCACCTTCTTGAGGACAGGGACATTTCTTAGCTGTTACTGTATCCCTAGGTCTTAATGGATCATGAACACACAGGAAGTACTTGGCATAGGAATTGCTTTGGAGGCCTGGCCCTTATGACTGGGATCTCTTCCTCTGTGTCTGATTCCTGATTCCTTTTATGACCTCCTCTTGCTACCTCCTATGTTTGCCTGCTTCTGAATTTACCCTCTCAAACTTTTCCTGAGATATCTCCAGACTCTTTCATACAGACACCAGAGTTTGAAGTATTTCTTCAATTACTAGCATGCTGAAAGTCCTTCCTACATAGGGTCTCTTCTACGTCCTGCAGCCAGTCCTACCACTGACCTCACCAGTCCTCTGCCTGGCCAGGCAGCATCTGTGGACAGACTATATTCTTCAAAAGGTCTCTGAAGAATCATTCTAGTGCTCAGTCCTGTATCCTATGCAACAGAAATGGAACACAGGTTGCTGCCTTTTGTCAGAAGGATATGACTTTAGAAAGTGTCAACTCAAGATTCACGTGGCTGGTGTTCTCTAGTAGAGGGGTTACCTTTCCAATACCTTCTAAAAATAGGATAGAGGTAGTCTTCCCCTGCAGCTCATGGAGTTGGATTTTAGAGATTGACTCTACAGGGAGATAGTGTTTCTGTAAATACAGTGTTGGAACACTCAGTCACACAGCCACCAGACAGCACCACCAAAATCTCTGAATTTAATGTGGCCACCAAGCATTTAGGACTCTTGTCTGGGGCATAGAACACTCTCTTATGGTCTTAGAACTGCATAAGAGCTCCACATAGGTGGCCTATGAAAAATTCCAAGCAGTAATTCTAGACTGACTGTACATTAGGGTTCTCAATTCCCACCCACACCACCTTAGCCCTCCCGTGTTTGTGCTGAGTTTAAATAGATGTTTCCCTAGGTCTGAGTCCTTAAGTAAAAGGCATGTAGACGTGTCCATCTCTACCAACCCAAATGAAAGTCAAAAGACAATTGCCAACGTTTAAGGGGTGTTGTAGTCAGGGTTTACAGGGTAGTAGATTTAATACAGAATACATAATTTGTAGGATTATTTTATAATATTCACCCAAAATGTCAAATGCAGAAGAGTGCAGGAGATCTGTCCACACACTAGAGAACCAAAGAATCCAGTGGAGGGCTTGGAGTTCTAAATGCTTGGTGGCCACATTAAATTCAGAGATTTTGGGGCTGGAGATTTAGCTCAGCGGCAAAAGCGCCTGCCTGGCAAGCGCAAGGTCATGAGTTCGGTTCCCGGTACCGGAGAAAAACCAAAAAAAA
>NW_004955589.1:51925-88756 GCF_000276665.1 Chinchilla lanigera
TTCAAAATTTAAGAAAAACAATTTTAAGGGGCTGAGGATATAGCTCAGAACGCCCTGAGCTCAATCCCCAGTGTTGAGAGAGAGAGAGAGAGAGAGAGAGAGAGAGAGAGAGAGAGAGAGAGAGAGAGAGAGAGAACAGGAGAGAAAGGGAGAGAAAGGGAGAGAGAAAAAGGAAAAGGACAAAACTACTCTGAAAAATTAGAAACAGGCATTGCTACAGCAGCAGCACCCAGCACTATCAACCACCCTTGTCCTAGGGAGGCACACTGTGTGTGTCTAGGAGGACCACAAGCACAGGCCGGCTTCCCAGTCACTCATCTGCACACTCTACCATTAGCCTATCTACCCATTTGGTTCTTTCCGACCTGTCTGTCCATCACTCACATGCCTGTTTCTCCACCCATCTACCCTTCCTTGGAAGACATCACCACAAAACTCCCTGAGAGGAATTAGGGATTTTACAAAAATGCTCCAACTCTTCAGATGGAGATTAATATGAAAGGTCAAAGTCCATGTCCCACATAGTGCCAGTGTGCAACAAGATGGGAAGCCAGGAGACGTGCTTCTCATCACCTCTTAGTCCTTGCAGGCAGTTTCCAAGCTGGCTCAGCCACTGGGCAGACTCCCAAGACCCATCCTGGGAACAATAGACCCCAGTAATCAGGCCACTATTTGTCACCTGGACCCACCCTTCTCACAGAAGCACCCAGCCAGCTGGCTGTAGCAGAATCTGCAAGGCATCCCAGGCATTGGCCACCTAAATCTGTCACATACTGGCTTTGTAGGCGGGATGGGAGAGGCCATGCAGTATGTGCTTGTCAGACTGCCAGAGGAAAACCTGTTCTCATCAATTCAATAAGGAGCCCTCATTTCATAAGCTTTGACTGTGATCTTCTCAATCAAACACTAATCGGGGTTGGCGAGGACAATCCAACCTGACCTTTTCTTACCCTGCATCAAATCATCACTATGTAGAGTCTTATCTTCATCCTTAAAGTGTATCCTAGATGAGGAAATTGAGCCTGCTTCTGCAGACTGATTGCTAACAAGCTAAAGAACTAAGAACCATCTACTGAGTGTGTGCTCTAGGTGAGGTCCTGATCTCAATGCTGGGGACTTAGAGATGAGCTAAGAAAATTTTCTGTCTGTGAGGAGCACACAGTCTAGCAGAGAAAACAGGCCCTAAACAGTGACGGTCAATGTGGAAGGGACCAGAACAGCAGTAAGGACTGGTTACAGTGAGAAGAGCCCCATCCATCTACAGGATCCCAGAGGCATCAGGAGAGGGGCACTGACCATGGACCTGAACTGCACAAGCGTATCTGCCTGATCCCTGCTAGAAACCATACACCCCAGGAGAAACAAGAGCGGGGTCTCCATAGTCACATTTGAAAATGTGAGCCATAGAAAGACCCCTTCCTGTCTCTGAACATACTACACGCCTTCATACCTCCAGACCACTGCTGTCCTTATTTTACCTAGACTAGCGTCCCTAAAGGCCTCAACCTGCCACACTTCACTTATCCTTCAAGGCCCGACTCTCAGGGTGCCTCTTTTGTGAAGTCTCTGGATTAATTCCCCCAGAGCCATCCCCCTCTCTCTCTAGGGCTTCACACAGCAGGTTGAATTCCAGTAGTTTGTGAATTCCACCCTCAACAACTTCATCTTTTTATCCCCATCAGCTTGGGCAGATCACTCAGTATGTGACTGCTGAGAGCCTAATACTCTGGGGTTAGCGCACATCAGGTGATCCAGAAGCACCCTCCAGACCCATTTCCTGCAGTGTTAAGCCTGTTGCAATGGCAGGGAGCCACAAGCTAATTTGGGAAAAACCAGCTGCAGAATGCCTCCTGCTCCTCAGCCACCCACAACAGACACCATATTTTCTAATGTTTATAGGAAACTTGGAATTCACCAAGCACCTGTCAACAATCGGCCACCCAACGAGTACTGACTCAGCACCCACTGTACACAAGGCACCGTAACACCAGTGACCCTTTAGTGACTGGGAAGAAAAGTGAGATCTTACTAGTCATCAAAGAAAATGATAAAGTTGTTTCTTTTTAGTTAATTGAGAGAACAATATAATCGATATTATCCTCCTTATATTTTCCTGCAGTGGGTGTGTATTACTCAGACAACCAGATTTTAAAAAATTAAAATCAAATATCAATAGTGTATACACAAAGTCACTGGTTAATATTTATTGACCAATTACCAGTAGGCTCCAGTTTCTTATATACCTAAGAAGTTACCGTTGGCTGTGGAGGAAGAAAAGGGGCTGGTGCGCACGGGGAGAATCAGGGGAACATGACTGCAGAGGCTGAGGCTGTCGGGGACGTGACATTATTGAGGTGCAGCCCCTAGACTTCTTCCTTAGTGTTTCCCTCTCCCTGTCCCAGCCCACTCCTCTGCCAACTCTAAGGAGATGTTCTCTTTGTTACCCGGACCTACATGGGAACACGATTCTGCCTTCTTATATAGAAAATCAAGGATGGGGTGATTGCTTCAAAGGGAACTTTACTTGGAAAACCAAGAAGAAAGCAAAACCAATAAAAGCAATTAGGAAGGGCCAAAAGTAGAACGCTGTACCAAGCACAGGGCCCTTATCCTAAAGCATTTGAAGGCCAGATGGTACATGGAACTGGGAGCCAGCACCCATCTCTACCTTCCTACTCCACACAGGGATCCTCTGCCTGCCCCCCTACTGCTGCCCCACGCCTTTTCTACACAGTCCAGGCTGATGAGAAGGAAACATGTTTGTTATTTCTCTACAGAGGACTCTGTTAGGTGGTGTAGTGTCACCACCTAACACCAACCCGATAGGTGGCCCCCAAGCCTCCCTTCTAAGCCAGGGTCTGTCAGTGTTGAGTCACCTGGAACTTTCTCCTACCTCCCTGAAATCTTCCCAAGAGGTACCCAGGCCTGGACTTCCCAGGGCTGACCTGCCCTTAGGGTCCATCTACTCACTGGTGTGCTTCTCTGCTCTGAGGTTGTGTTCATCCGTCCTGTACGTGGCCATCCTTGGTCACCCTCTCAGACCCTCCTCCCAGGGCCCTTGAATTGCGGTGTAAGCTCTGTCTTGGCTCCTGTATAGGCCTTGCTGGGGCCTGTATCCCTGGAAACTGTCCACCTAGGCCCAGCAGAACTGTACACTCCTGGGCCAGGGTGGGACCTCTCACCACCTAGCTTTACTCTGAATCTCCAGGCCAGCCAGGTAGTGCCCCTACGGCTTAGGTTTGCTCATACTCTGCACACTTCATACCTTGAACTGCTCCTATTGCTCCTGAAATGCAACTCCATGCTCCACCCCTACTTTGACCTCCCGAAGTTGGAAGACCTATTTTCAAACTCCAGCTCTCTCATTGAACAAGCAAAGGACTTAATCAAATCTTTTGATCTTTCCAGGAATATGCCACCTCCATAAAATAGGAAAAACAATAATAACTAATTCAAAGGATGGAATGAGAGATGGCATAAGTGTCTGATAAATTGACTCTGAGCTATTTGTTTTATTGGCCTCTGCTGCAGTTGATTTGTAGCTTCACTCTCTGGATTCACCACTTGAAGTTCATCCTGCCTTTGGTTCAGGTTGGTGTCCTCCTCTCTGAAGATCGGCTTCTTTGCAGGTTTTCTGCTTTTTGTTTTGTTGCCTGTTCCCTACATTCAGTGAGTGGCCACAGAAGCCTCCTGCTGTACAGCAGCTGACTGCTAGGTGGCAGTGTGGCCAGGTCTCTGTGGGTTCTGAACCAAGGCCCAGGCATCCGCCCAGGTTACCCAGTGCCAAGAAGGTCTCTCGCTCGTTCTACACCCAGCTACCTCTCCATCCATCATATTGGCAAAGACACCATGAAAAGTTTCCTGCTACTAAATACAGGCTGAAGCCTTGGAGACAGGCGGAGATTTGGGGTTGATCAGAAGTCAGATCCCTTTATCAATTGGGGCTTCCTTCATATAACAAAGGCACAAGACAGGTTTGGTGGAGTGCCAACAACGCTGAGGCCTGTAGCAGACAGGGTTAGCATGGCAGCCTTTCTGTCCAGAAGACTGCTTTGCCTAAAGGGCCTGTGTTTCCCTAGAGGCCCCAAAAGGACACTGTGGAACCCCAGTGAGCCCAGAGACCCAGGCTTTCTCTGCTCCCAGCTCCTGCACTCCTGACTTCCTCTCTCAACACACAAGCACAGCCGAGCCCTTCCCATTTAAAAGTAACATCCCCTTAACTCGCTCCCCTTCACCACCCCCTTTAGCTTTCCCTTCTGAGTGGAACTTCCTGAAACGTTGCCTTCACTCCTCCCCTCAGCACCTCCCGCCACTCCTCAACCCAGTGCACCGGGCTCTTGCCTTCTCTGCCTGGCACCAGCCATTCTCATATTGCCAATGCCAGGAAGCTTTGCATCTTGATCTCTCTGCACACTTTGAGGCAGGCCACATGGTCCCTCTCCTTCACACAACTTGTTCCTCTTCTCCAAACCTCTTCAGTGCGTTTCTAGGTCACCTTTACACACTGTTCAAACACAACACCTTAACTGTTTTTTTTTTTTTTGACAGGGTCTTGCTATGTTCTCTGGGCTTGTAGGCTGGTCTTGAACTCACTGTGTAGCCCAGGCTCGCCTCATTCACCATCCTCCTGCCTCAGCCTCCTAAATCCTAGGATTACAGGCGTGTGCCAGTGTCAAATTTTTAGCCAGGATTTCTATACTGGAGGTTTCCACATCTCTGTGTTAGGACTGTGCATCCTGAGCCCCAGTGTCTTATCTCCCGCTGACTCAGCACACCCAGGACTGAGCTCATCTCGCCGCCCTCAGCCCTGATTCAACCTGTTCTTCCTCCTCTGTGTCTGTCTCAGCAGAGTCTCACAGGGAACCAGCAGCGGCCAACGTCAGAGCAGCAGACGTGGGTGGTGTGGACTTCTCCCTGCCCCACTCCACCCACATCCACTCCTGATAGCCATGTGGTGTTAATTCTACCCCAGCACTTCTCCAACCACTGCCCCCACCAGGCCCCAGCCCCAGCCACGAGCCAGTCCTCATCACCTCCTTGCTGAACATCTGGTCTCGTGTTGCCCCTCCTGTCCCTGCCACTGCCCTGTCCTCTTTGGGGGCTGTGTTCTTCACAAATGCAAAGCTAAACCGCTCATTTACTTGCCCTGCAGTGCCTTGAGGATAGTGTACAAATGCTGTTGTGCATCTCCCAAGGAGACTTTTACTTCTTGACCTTGCTCCACCCATTGTCTCTCCATATACTTTGGCAACCTCCGGCCCTTCAGACTCTCTCTGTCCTCTCCTCTCATCTTCCTTCCTGTTTTTCTTCCTTCTTGCCTTTTCTCCTCCTTCTCCTCTTCCTCCTTCTCTTCTTCTTCCTCCTTCTCTTCCTCCTTTTCCTTTTCTTCTTCCTCTCCTCCTCCTTCTCTTCTTCCTCCTCCTACTCTTCCCTCTCCTCTTTCCCTCTAATCAGTGGAAGAACTGTCAACTCCCTAATCTCAGTTCGGTCAGGTGCCCCTGCTCTGTGCTTCCTTGGTCCAAGTGCACAGGGCTGTAGTTGTGTAATCACACCAACTAACTGGACTCAGCCTAAGGGCAACAACTGTGTCCTTTTGAGTCTCCTGTACCAGATTCACTCCTTAGCATCAAAATTAAGTTAGACAGATGTTTGTTGCATGGGTAGATAGATGGAAGAATGGATAGAAAAGTAAAAATTATAGTTTATGACAAGTTCCTTGCTTCTTCAGAGGTGATCTGGTGTTTTGATCATTACCTTAACCTGAAGCTGGACCCAAAACCTCAGAACAACCCAAAGTGACACTGCTGGATGCTTTCCCAGAACCAAGGGCTGAGATGGCTTCTTCCAAGTCATTGCCACAAAGTTCGGGTGCTGTTCCCTGCTATGCTCCTGAGTAGAGTGCAGCCTCTGTAGGGCTTCAGCTTTGCCCTTGCTTTGATCCTGAGAGGCTGCTCTTGCCAGACCAACAGACAGGAATAACATGGCTGAGTACAATAACCAAAGAACAGACCCAAACTCTCTGTACTGTATCCCCTGAAGGAGAAGGAAGCTCTGAACCCGGTGATGAGCCAGCCTGGGAAAACCCACGACAAGAGCTCAGAAGGCAGAGCCTCTACTGACCATTTAAACGAGATACAAACACATTCATGCAGATACTTTTGTTCCCATTAGTGGTAATACCAAAGCAGCAACCATAACAACAATGCTGCCTTGCATTTCTTAGTGTACAGCACAAGCTGAGACTTTATTTAAACTCTTCTCCCATGCCTGCCTTCCGCACAATGCTTTTCAAGACTCCTGGAAAATGCTCGACCTGAGAGGCTTTCTCAGAGCTGCCCACCACCAGTCTGAATTAACAAATCACTTTCCTCATAATTCTGTAATACATTTTTCATATTTCTTTCACCACACTGATCTTAAATTGTATTTCATAGGACTGTGTTTGTCTATGCCTTCAACAAGGTTGTAGATGCCCAGCAGGGAAGAACTGTCTTATCCATGTCTACAGTATATAGGCCTATGTACTAAACATTTGATAAGCACCTACTGAATTGAATACCAATTTTCAAAGTGTTACAATAGGTTCATAAGCTCAAAGCAGATAGAAAAAATAGCAATGACCATGTGGTTGAAGTTCATTTGGGAAAACTTCCTGAAAGAGGTGCGGCTGGAGGAAGCAAAGCAGGGAGGGGCTGAGCAGCATGAACCCCAAGTCCCAGCACGAACCTGACTGACATCTTAACTTCTGAGAGTGAAAAGCTAGGCGTCTTTCCTTCCTCATCCTTTTCTCCTGACCTCAATGCAGGATTAAAGCAGTATAGCTGAGTAGCTAGGAACGAAGCTCTCAAGACAGACTACTGTATATATGTCCTACTCTAGCCACTTAAAAGCTGTGTGGCCTAGGGCTGGCCACTTTATCTCTTTGGCCTCAATTCCCTCATTTATAAAGTATGGATAAAATAATACCCACCTAACTAAATTATGTGAGTTAATCTATGTAAGACTTTTACTTGGTGCCTAAAACTAATCCCAGTGCTTACATAGATTAATGCTTACATAGCCCCATAGTGTTGGTGTGACGTGTTATCCTTACTTTGCCAATGAGGAAACAATGACACCAAGGGATTACTCTGCTGTGAGCATGGGAGATCAAATATAATGCAAGGGTGGCTAGCATATTCTAACTCTAAAGAGGCCAAACATTCCCCAAACAGAACAAACTAAGCTCAGCCCACACTAAACCACCCAGTGCTTCCTCTTGAAAAACCAGAATCATAATAAGGGCTCAGAATAATAATGACTTTGTTTTTGGTGCAATTCATAATCATCTGTGAAATACCTTGACATTTGATACTCACTGCACCCCCATGAAACTGCTAGGGAGTGCTCCCCTGCAAGCTTTCCAGCTGAGCACCCCAAGGCCCCAAGACCTGCCTGAGGAGGACTGGCTGGCCTCAAAGGCTTCCCACCCCTCACTCTTCCCAGAGCTCCTCTATTGGCCAGAGCACCCTGCAGCTCAGAGGTTTATAACAGGGGTTCAGGCAGTGGGTCCACACCCTTGTCTTCCTCACACCCCCTCCAGGAGAAGAACAACTTGCTCTCTAGACAAATAATCTCCCACCACTGTTCACAGCCTCCTCCAGCTGTCGGTTTTGGGCAGAAAGTTAGATGCTAGCAGGCCTGGAGACAGGGCTGGGGCGTACATGGAAACAAAGAAGAAGAGGTAATTTTCTTTTGTTCCTTAATCATTAGTTATAGACAGAACCCAAACAAGCTTATGGTTTCAGACTTTAGCCAAGAGAATATAACCTCCTGTAAGCATGCTGATAAGGTCCAGGGCCCACACAAAGTTTACAGCATGGGTGAGGGATTGGAAAACCCGCAAGGATTCGGACAAACTAAATACTACACCTAGGGAGTCAACAGGAACCTTTTCCCTCTGAAGCCGGTCAGCACAGCCCACTTTCCTTGTAAAAGAACAATGACCTCAAAGGAAGGAAATGATAATCGCTGAAAGACCCAGTTCATCATAAAAATGTCATGTGAGACCTTTTTTAGCCACTGTCATGTTGGTGCTTGCCCACTTTTATGACATTTTAAGATCCACTTTCTTTCATATTCTGTATTTACCACTTCGCAATAAACTACATATGCTTGCTGAGACTGCTTGCTTGTCTCTTCTCACATCTTCCCTCAAAGATACAAAGAACCAAGGAGCCAGCACTGCTGGTTCTTTACGGCGTTAAGACGTGGCTTACTCACACCATCGAGGCCAGGGAGTTTATAAAAAGACTCCCTGCAAAACCAGACATGTGGATCAATGGAACGGAACACTGGATACAGAAGCAACTCTGGGCACATCCAGCTACCTGATCTTCAACAAAGAGGCCACGAAATGCACTAGAAAAAACATAGCTTCTTTAATAAAAGATGATAGGAAAACTGGTTATCCAAAATGCAGAAGAATGAATCTAGATTCCTACCCATCGCCCACTATTAAAATAAAATCAAAATGGATCAAAGACCTAGACATAAAAACAGCAACACTTAATCTGCTGGAAGGAAAAAATAGGTAAAACTCTTGAAGACATGGGCAGAGGTATGGAATTTCTGAACAGAACCTTAATTTCACAAAAAACAACACCAATGATCAATAATAGGATTACATCTAACTGAAAAGCTTCTGCACTGCAAAAGAAGCAACAGAATGAAAGGACAATCTGCAGAATGATAAAATATTTTTGCCAGATACTCCTCAGACAGAAGACAAATATCTAGAACATACAAAGAACTAAAACAAAAATTAGATTCCTCCCCCAAATAAGTGACCGAACAAAAATGGGAAATAGAAACATCTCAAAAAAAGAAGTACAAATGGCCAACAAGTATACGAAACAATGGTCAGCCTCTTTGGCCGTTACAGAAATGCAAATAAAACAACCTGAGAATTTATCTTAGTCCAGAAAGTATGACCATCAGTAAGAACTTCAAAAACAGCAAACACTTGGAAGGCTGTGGAGCCAAAGGAACCTCCTATGTTATTGCTGAGAATATAAACAAGCACAACCACTGTGGAAATTACCATGGAGATTCTTCAAACAATTAAAAACAGACATTCCATCTGACACAGCCATACCTCCTCTAGATATCTGTTCCAAAGAGTTAAAGACATCACATATCCATGCTTATAGCAGTACGATTCATAATAGCTAAAATATGCAAGCTGTATATAGGCCAATCAATAGATGAATGGATAAAGATAATGCGAGATAGATAGATAGATAACTAGCCAGACAGATCCCATAAGGAAATATAAAACTGAGTCATTTGTAGGAAAATGGATGTACCTTGAGCCTATAATGCTAAGTGAAATAAATCACACACAGAAGGTTAAATATTGCATGCTTTCTCTCACATGAGAAACTTAAGGTATAAATAATTTAAAGAGCAAAATAAAAGAAAGATGATAGAAAACAGGGAGATAGACTTTGTGGAGGTGGGAGGGAGATCTGGAGATTGGAGGCAACAGAAGGGAGGGGAGTAGAAGGGAAAGTAAAAAAAGAATCAAGATGCAATATGCATATTTACCAACATCCTACAATGAATATGTTCATTATGTACTACAAACATATACCAATAAAGTTTTTTTTAAAGAAAGAAAGACTACGATGATAGAAACAAAAAGTAAAGCATGGTGAGTGACTAAAGACAAAAATCTTTAAAAGTAATTTTTAAAATAAAAGAGCTTAGTTTGGAAGATGCTAGTTAAGTTTCCATCTCCAGAAAAAAATGGACTAAGTTAGTGAACCAAAAACTTAAATGTAAAATTACATTAAAATTAATGTAAATTTTGTCCAATGACCATGGGAGGAAAAAAATATTCTCACAACCAACAGAAGAATTCAAGTCACGCACTGAGATCTATCTGTTCAAGTGTCAGCTGTTTAAAATTACAGCTCTGGGGGATGGGGATTTAGCTCAGCGGCACAGCACCTGCCTGGCAAGCGCAAGGTCATGAGTTCAATTCCCAATACTAGGAAAAAAAAAAAAAAAAAAAACTAAAATTACAGCTCCGAGTAAGCTGAGTTTACAAGAGTTGCACATACCTGGGAATGGAAAATGAAGTCACTTTTTCAGAGTGTAGTTTGGTCCGCAGTAGGTAAAAGTCTTAAAACTATTACACTTCTTTGACCACTACAATTTCACTTCTAGATATTTATCTTAAGGAATAGGTATGACGGTAGATGTTTAACAGTCCAACTGCACTATCTTTTAGAAAAAGAAAAAAAGCCAGGTGTGGTGGGACACACCTGTGATCCCAGCAGTTGAGAGGCTGAGGCAGGAGAATCGTTGGGAGTTCGAGGCAAGCCTGGGCTACAAAGTGAGCTCAAGGCCAGTATAGTAAGCCCCTATCTCAAAAAGACAAATAAAACAAAATAACATAAAATAAAATTTAGAGAAAAGAAAAAAGAGGCAGCGTGAATTGCAAATGAGAATGATTAAATAAGTAATATCACCTCAGTTCAGCAGCATTATTTGAGACCACTAAGAATGACATAAAGGGGCTGGGGATTTAGCTCAGCGGCAAAGCGCCTGCCTGGCAAGCGCAAGGTCGTGAGTTCAGTTCCTGGTACCGGAGGGAAAAAAAAAAAAAAAAGAATGACATAAAAAGTTGAAGATTGTTTAGTGATTTTTAAGGATTTTCTAAAACAAACTGTGTACCAAACAAGAAAACATAAAAATAATCACCATATTATAGAAAAATATGTCTATAGGGCCCTTTAGTAAAGTGATTAAAAGCCCAGGCTGTAGAGCCAGAGTGCTCGGGTCTGACTCCACAAATGACTTTTCAGGGGCTGGGGATTTAGCTCAGTGGCACAGCACCTGCCTGGCAAGCGCAAGGTCGTGAGTTCAATTTCCGGTCCTGGAAAAAGAAACTAAAAACATAAATGACTTTTCCCTGGTTGTACGACCTTGGACAAGTCACGAAACCTCTTTATGCCTTGTTGTCCTCATCTGGATAAGGAAATAATAGAGAAAGCTACCTCGCTGATGCTGAAAGGATTGAATGAGTTCACCCCGAAGCACAATAAAACATATATGATAAGGCGTTACCCTACTAGCATTGCCTGTCTAGGCACATAGAAAACCAACTGGAAGAACATACAATCTAATGATTATTTCTGGTGAGTGGTATGACAGTAAAGCGTAAGCTTCCTTTTGATATCTCAATTTTCTAAACTTTCTTTCAAGTACTTGTGGTACTTTTAAAAAGAATAAAAGATTGCTTAATTAAAAGTAAAGAACACTAGGGTAGACTTCTTGAGAGAAAAAGACAAGAAACAAAAGTCCAGGCCAAAATACAAAATATTGTTGATTTACTAAGAAGCCAAGGAAGAAGCCGTCCAGTGTGACAGCCAGACCTGAGAAAACCAGAGTACCAAGATTACCATCGCTAAACTGATGTGGCAACTTGGCTGCACTATGGTGCTCAGTTTTGGGGCAAATCAGTTAAGCTGTGTTGCGAGGGTATTTTTTAGCTGTGAGTAACATTTATACCTTTGAATAAAGTAGATTATTTTACCTGCCGTAATGTGGGTGGGCCTCACCCAGTCAGTTGAAGGCCTAACAAGGAAAGACTGAGGTCTTATGGAGAGGAAGGAATTCTGCCTCCTGACTGTCATTAGACTTAAGACTGCAAAGTGATCTTCTGCCAGAATTGCCCATCTATCTGCTGGCTGGCCCTGCACACCTCACACTTGCCAGACCCCACAACAGTATGAGGCAACTCCTCAAAATTCCTGAAAATAAACTCTGACCATCTCTTCATGTATATCTGGATTGCTTTGCTGGTGAGCTCTCACTAATTCACAAGCCAGGTGAACAGAAACAAAGTGAGATGGAGGAAATGTTCTCCGTACTCCAGCAGGGCACTCTCCGCCCTAGCTCCTTGCAGGGTGGTGAGCAGCGTGCACCTGTACTTTTTAGGGCCCTCAACCCTCGGCCCTGTCTTTATTCTCCTTCCTCCCACATCCTCTTTGCTATCCGCAGGGACAGTAACTATGCTGGAAAATCTAAGCTGAGCTTGTTTTCACTTGAAAGTACCAAGAAACAAAACCAAAGAACACCCTTTGCTGACGAGCAGGGCTAGCTCTTCCCCAGGGAAGCGTGGATTTCACCTCATTTTTGAGGTGAAAAAAATACCCTCGCAACACAGCTTAACTGATTTGCCCCAAAACTGAGGTGAAATCCATTTCAATGCTCAGGGGGCCTGGGTTGGTTTTCCAAGTGGGGCAGGTTCAGGACCGACAACAGGAAGGTGTGGGAGCTGAATGTTCCATTTTGACATCATAAAGGTCATTCCTGCCCTAACAAGAGAAAGAAAAGCAAAGAGGGAGGCCCTACGTTCTGGATAGTGACATCAGAAGAAGCTAAGATTGACTGTATGTGTGAAAACCTCATGGTGCCACATTCCTCCCTTGTAGAGCTGCTTTTGAGGTTTTGCCCTCCCATGAGGCCAACCTGATTCATGCCAGGCTTCCTCAACAGAGCCTCCTGTCTAGTCCTTATTCCAAGAGACCTGTATGTTGACAAAAATACTTTACCAAGTACCTGTGGGTATTCGTACACCACACTTCATCCACAACCACCATGGAGGCATATGAATGTAGCAAGAACCCTGGCAAGCCAGGAATGAAAAATCCAGTCCATCTCTGCTCAAAACTGTCAGTGTGACTTTGGACAAAACATCTCGACAATTTAAAAGTAAGGTCCCCCAGCTTTGCGCAGTGGCAGTATCATAGCCAGTGAGGTTTATCAGAGGCACAATTATTGCTAATTAAAAGTAAGGTCCCTCTTATGAAATACTGTATAGGAATAAGAAGAACCTTCAGCATGTGAGAAGGACAGGTATCAGTGTCTGAGAAGCCCCTTTAACACAGCAGCTGCCACACAATGTATACACAATTAATAGCTGTTAGGCCTAAGGTGACCCTCAATCCCTTCATCAGCAAATGAACTTGGCTTCTGTGACTGTTCCTGGGAGACCAGCAATGCTAACATGCAGCCTCCTAGGCCTTGCCTGTGACCTCAGACTCAGTAGTCAGGCCCACCGTGGTGTTCATGGGAGAAAGCAACTTCTTCCTTGGCCACCACTGCCACTTCACCAATACACATTTGAAAACTAATGGTACACACAGGTGCCACATAATTATTCTATTGCAGCAATGTTTAGCAGACTCATCAATTTACAGAACCTGTACAATACGTGAAAGGACCACCAAGCACCTGTAACCTCCAACTCAGGGATCAGGGGATTGAAAGCAGGTTCTTTACACTCAGATGGGAGGACCAAGCACCAGGCAATCAAACAGCATCTGAGAGTCCCACGGCATCTGTATGCACCAGTAACCAGAGGAAGGCTCTCTGCAAAGCTGATTGCAGCGTGAAAGTCATATATATTGAATATTATTTCTTTCTGCTTCATAGACAACCAGCATTTCACTTGAAGTTGATCTGAAAATAATGGTTCCTAACATTAGCTTTATATTTCTATGCCTCTAAAATAGTAATGGCACATAATAGGAAGTTAAAGGAAGCCTGTGGTAAAATCCCCTTAAGGAAAAGTAAAATAAATGTATATTTTTTAGTGGATAATCACTCCCTTATTTTTGTAATTTCTGTTTCTGGATTTTCCAGGGTGTGTGTTATTAGTTATTGATAACACTTCTTAAAAGATAGAATGAATGATCCATTTGAGAATTAATCCCATGTAACTGTCCCTATTTTATTTATTTATTAATTTATTTTGGTCATTTTGGAGACAGGGTCTTGCTATGTAGTTCAGGCTGGCCTTGAGCTCACTACATAGCCTAGGCTAGTCTCAAACTCATAGCGATCCTCCTGCCTCAGCCTTCCAAGTGCTGGGATTACAGGGGTATGCCACCATACCCAGCACTGTCCCTATTTTAAATAATAAGGCCCTACATTGTTTAAGAGTTCATCAGTTTACAATTCAATTTTACAGTCAGGATGATTTTTAATTTCACAATGACTATCTGGTACATGTAAGCAAAGTTGATCATCATTAATAGATAAGGAAACTGAGGCTCGGAGAGGTTAAGGCACTTATTAAGCCATGTAGCCAGTTACAGGATGGAACTGTGTTGGTCTCCACTCCTGAGGTTAAGAACAAACCCATGTGTTCTCTTATCTGCCCAAAACCAGTTTCATCAAGGTGAATGTATAAATTTACCAATAGCCAGTGACCTCCAGAATGACCTCAAAACCCTAATATTGAGCACCTCATCCTCTTCCCATTAATTAAGAACTGCATTTCCAAGCCCCAAAGCTAACTCTGTACTTAACCTTTATATGCCCTTGGTGTTTCTTCATTGCTGTTTGCTCAGAACTCCCTGTCATCTACCATCAACTTTTAATCCTGGTAATTCCCTGGGAGTATTTTAATTAATGGAGGAAGAAAGTAAATGTCAATCAACCTAGTAAAGAACAGCACTTACAGGTTTGGAGGGTTAAAACCCGCACAAAAGCAGTCCATTCTGACTTAGAGCTGCATTGGCATTTTCTCCAATTTGGTCCTGGAGCCCCTTTTGATGTCAGAATCAGAGGTATCTCACTCTGTATCTATAAACACAGAGATGAAGCCCAGTAGCTCCAGTGAGATGGATGCACAGAAACAGGCATGAATTGGATGTCACATTACCCAGTCCTCATGTTTGAAGAGAAAGCTGTCCTACATGAGAAATGGACAGGACTTCCACATCAAGCTGTCACATGTCACCTGCCAATAAGCCATGTCCTCAAAAGGGAGAATAAGCTAAAAAGAATAATTAAGCAAATAGAGAAGCAATAATAATGATGGCAGGGTAAAATAAATGCTGTAAAACATGCACACTGACAAAAAAGTACTGGGAGAAAGCTAAAAGGTGTAGGAGAGTTCCCACCCGTGTGTGACATCAGGAAATATATTACGGAGGCGGTGACATTTGAGTTGTTCAGAATGGGTGAAGGGCATTTGCATGGAGGATATGGAAAGGGAGCATTAATAGCAGAGCAAAGGGCTTGCAGAAAGTCACAAAGGTAGCATTAACTGAGGGGTTGTGGGGAATAACAGGTCCATACTTTTAACCCAAGATTATGAAAGTGAGGACATGGTGCAAAATAAGTCTGTTCCCACTGCATGTTAGTCAGCAAATCTTTTGTACCACCAGGACATTGCAAAGTTTTGAGAACAGGGTCTGGTGAAGATGGAAAAGAACTTCCCCACCTCCTCTGCTCCACAGTAAGTTTTCTTCCTTCTTCAATGGAAAGGAAGAAGTCAGAACCTACTAGTTTGATTGTTCTAAGAGTTCTGCCTATGAGTGGGACACCTAGATCTAGGATATTCATAGAGTCCCTGAAAACTGAAAGATTCTAGCTTTCCTGCCCAAACCAAAGCTGCTAATGAGCATGTTAGGCACATGCCCCTGCCTGGATCAGAATTCAAGGAAACAGCAGGGCCAACACAACCTGCCACGTCAGGGATTAGACCTAGAAAGCCTAATAGATCCTCTCTAAGTCACTAGGACATCTCAAGTATCTGCCTAATACTTCCTGGCATTTCTGGGCTGAACTTGAGCACTGGGCTTCTGGAATGTTCTGATCAGGGCCTATTTTCAGTGTCTTGGGAGAAGACATCCCAGTTGTAGCACAGAGAAGATAAAAAAGCTCAGAACTGTTCACTGTTTTTCTTTTCTACAAGAACCACACCTCCATCCCCCTATCTTCCAATTAAGACACGTGGGCAACAAGCACCAGCAAATTCCCTCTTCACATCCAAGCAATAGCTTTCTGGCTTTCAGAACTGCGCTTCTTTAATGCTTTCATTTACTCCAAAGCAGAGCGAGCAGAGGATGAGAATAGGACTCAATTTCTGATCAGTCACCCAGCTTCTCCACCTCCAGTATACTCATGAACTATAACTACTAAGTAAAAGCACTAACTTAGGACAACTCTTCACAAACTGTATAAACTAAATAGTTATATACGCAGTCCCGAACTGTCAGTCCGGTTTCTCTCTCCTCATCTCCCCCAGTCCCAGCCCTACTCATACACTTCAGCCATCCTCCCCCAACCACCAACACACACACACACACACACATACACACACACACAAATGCACCTTTGACCTCTACTTCTGATTCCTAGAGCTGATCCCTCCTGCAGACACAGTCCTGACCCAGACACATGTAAAGACATAGGCTTTGGAGGCAAGCTGATCTAAATTAAAATTTAGATCTATTACTTTCTCGGTATGTGAACTCTGGATGCTTCACTTAACCTCCCCATGTCTTGATATCTTTACTGGTAAACTGGATGCAATAATAACTATCTCACAGTTATCTCAAAGACAAAACACCTGGCTTGTTACTTCCCTTCCCCAACTTGCCCTTCACTCCCAAATATTTCTAGAAGTTCAAGTCCCTTCATCTAAAGCTTACCACATCACCCACAGAAGGAAGGTCTAATCTGTTAGCAACTTCCCCTTCACTTATTTGGTCTTTTTTAAACACTCATAAGCTGCCATAGCAACCTCCTTCACCCCCTCCTACTCCCAAAGCTTGGAGCCCTTACTCTGCCCTGCCCTGGCAAAACTGGCCAGCCAGCTCCCGAACCCACCTCAACCCCAGGACTCAAGCCATTCCCTTTCCATGAGGACAGTGACCACCACAAAGCCTGCTGCTTGCCCTACTGAGGTCTAGAGCCCGTCCAGGTTTCTGTCTACCTAACATGCTGGACCATGTGCTACTCTTGCCAATAGTTGTGACCAAGGCCCTTAACGGAGCCTTCCCGTTCAAACTGTCATTCTCTTTGGTGCACGGTGAGGTACAAGTGAGGGTGGCCAAGACGGTGGTCCCCATCTAGAGTCATGAGAGACTACATATGTTCCTGAAAAACGCCCTTGGGAATGTGCTATCGGAGCTCAGAATGCTTCAGAATGATCATGGCTCTTCTTGAATGGAGGAAAAGTTTGATGTTGACAAAGTGCCAAAAGTCAGTGAGAGAAGAATAAGTAGCCGCACGTCGCAGTAGAGAAGACGAGGGTCTGGAGTCTGAGGGACTCTGGTGCAACTTCTTCACCCCTGCACTGAGTAGCTACTTCTCTGAATATTTCTCAGTGTCCTAGTTTACAAAATTGGCTTATCCATAGCACCTGATTGTCATGGGGACCAGACCAAATGAGATGGTAATGACAATCAAATGCTAATTACTCTTATTATTAATCTCTTGGGGACAGGGACTTCCAGGCTGTAAAGTCCATGAGGGTAACCCTAGGATCTCAGCCCTACATCTGAAATGGAGTAAGCTTTCCATAAATATTTGTTGGTTGGTCAACCAGTTGAATTCCCTGATTTCCCAGTAAAGTTGTAGACAATTGTGTTGAGCCTCTTCTCCCTCAAGTTGGAAAATTCTACCTACTCATAGCAGGTGGTAGGAGAGGTGTTAAATTTATTTTTCTTTTGATTAAAAAGTAAGACCAAACCACAAAGAAATGAGACTAGCTAGCTTTCTTATGTGTCATAAACTGGGCATAAAAGGTTAATTTCAAACAAGTATCAAAAAATGTTCTAAGTAATAATAATTACTTGGATAATGTTCTTGAATGTTTGAACAAAAAGAGCCCTCTGACTTTTTAGGTTCATGGAGAGAGGACTGTTTACCAGGAATCCCAGCCTATGCTGAGAACTGCACAGCCCAGCTCATAAGAAAGGGGCTTCCTGTGAGCGGGCAGACCCAGGTAGAGACCGGCTCCAGTGTGGTAGGAAAGGCCTGTTAATTGACCAAAACAGCCACAGGTCAGAAAGCAAAACAGAGAAGAGAGGAGGTGGGGCTGGGTTGGGCTGAACCTTGAATGAATCAAGCCTTCCTGAAGGGTGGGAACATCCTGTGTAAAGCACAGCTTGATTAAATCCTCTATAAAAGGTTCTTGTCCTGCTGACCTGGTACTCCGCACACTGCTTAACAGCCACTTGTCTCGTCCCACCTGGGCATTAGGTAAGTCCCCTTTTGAGGAACCTTTCTCATTCTCAGTGTCTTGGTGATCTAAACTCATGAAACCAAAGCTGTTAGATACCAGCTGTACATCAACAGTGCTGGCTACGGGCAAAAGGTATCTTTTTGACTGAGCCCCAGGCAAACTGGGAGCCAGAGCCCTTTGGGAAATGACACCCTCCTGAAGCAATCAAGCTTCTCCCTCCACCTGAGGCTGGCCTGGCCTGGTCAGCAGCAGCTCCTCTCACTAGAAACATCCTCCCCAGAAGTGGAGCTACCCAAGTACCCTCCTGGGGTTACTTATTATTATTATTATTATCATTATTATTATTATTATTACTTATAAGCACGGCTTATTCCTGGGGTTCTAGAAGGTTATTTGTGGTGCTGAGAGTCCATGGGGTCAGAATCAGTTTACTTCTGCCAACCCAGACAATGACTCAAGTTAGCCCAGGGAGGAAAGGACATACGTGACATTTATTGAAGATAAGTTTGTAGATTTATCCTACAAATCTGAAGTATAACTAAAAGGCCATTTTATTATTATTATTTATAGGTCAGTGCTTAAAGTCTGCCTCAGGGTTTCAAAAGGTATACTTTTCATCTATGTTAGGAAGTTACACCCCCTCATGTAACAAGAAGAGTCTACCTGAAATTGTTGGCTGCCAGTTTATAGAAAGGATGCACCCTGGGCAACCTGCCTGGAGTCTGCACCCTCTCAGTCCTTCAGGCCACTCTATCTTTCTTTTTGTGGCACTCAAATCTCTTTCTTCAACTCTCACATTTCTGTAACCATGCCACCTTCTCTCCACGCTCTTATCCTTTACATCTCCAAAGTCCTGCTCTGGCTTTTCAACTGTGGAAAGCTTCCATGTTCCCTTGTACTTGAACCTTGTCTTGAACACTCTCTCTTCTCTTTGGTCCCTCAGAGGGGACCAAATGCTTAACACATTTCCTGGTCCCTAGGCCTCTTGGCCACTCAGTCACATTCCAGCTTTGCCCCAACCTACCACCAGATTTCTTGGTTAATGAAAATGAAAATCTTTCCCTTCAGTTAGGAATCTTCTTCATAGGTCACCTGGACTGCAGGTCAAATAGAGTCACGTGCCTATCGTGCAAGCCGACCCCCCTTACAGGTCACAGATGTGAGTGCAGAGGTCACGTGAGGAGACACTTGGAGTTGAAAGACCTTTGCCTGGGGAAGGTACCCCCTCCTTAGCATTCCCAAAAGGCGGCAGCCCAGCTCGTTCCTGAGCACATTCCCCCAAGGGGGAAAGAGAAGACAGAGCTGGGCCCTGGAGTCCTGATGGGTTCCCAGGCACGGCAGATGTTGACTCCTGTGTGTACTCACTGCCTTCTGGTGCCTCCACAAGGACTCTAACACCCTTGTGAGAGGAAAATAAAATGTACCCTGCCCGCAGGGTACATTCTAGAAAACTTATTGCATTTGGGTTAAGAAGAGATGGCTTTATCGGGTTAATAATTCTTAGTTATTGCCTGCAATCTCCCAAATGAGTGGACAGCAAAGGCTTAAATAAATGAGACAAATGAAATGATTTCAAGGCTCCAGGAGGGTCTATCTCTCTAACAATATTTAAGATTCTCTGGGTTAAGATCCAGACTTCCCTGGGCTGCTGGTACTTACTAGGTTTTCAAATAAAGGAGGGGGATACTAAAGAAAATGCAGGAATCCAGGCAGGACTTGGGAAACCCTTTCCAGAATTCTCCAATTAATACTTGTGTTAATTTAGGAGAACTATGTTATCTCCAGGAAGGCCTTCACTACAGGAGTGCGATGCCCGCAGCTACAGTCTCCTCTTAGCTAATGGAGGTTGGAGCCAAATGTCCTCAGTTGTGACCTTCTCTTGTCCTTTGAGGATTCCTGGCTTCATTCACCATTACAGGCCTCACTAGGGACCAGCGACTCACAAGTAAACATGGAAAGCCAATTGGATAATATAAGTCCTGCTCAGAGCTGCTTCATAGTGGTCTCCATCATGGGTTCTAGGATTCCTTGGTCTCTTAGGCTGTGTGATATTGGGAAAATCATCTAACTTCTCTGAGCCTGTTTCCTCACTTACAAAAAAGTAGAGATAATGAGGATTGCAAGAGATGAGGCACAGGAAAGCGCTTGGTGAGCAGTCGAGTGTAGAGATGAACACAAATTATGTGCATACACATATAATAGCAATAATGATATTTAATAGCTAGCACTTAGTATAAGCCAGGTATTTTCCAAGTACTTTTTAAATGAATTATCTCTTTAAATGTTCACAGTAACCCTACAAGTAAGCACTAGTGTTAGCTTCAGTCACAATAGGTAAACTGAGGCCTAAGAGGCAATGCAATTTGGCCCAGCCTACGCAGCAGGGAGGTGACAGTCTGGCATTTCACTGTTGGCTCAGGAGCTGCTACTAGTCACTGTGTGTTCTTCCTCTCCACAAATAAAGTGCACTCGGGAGGAAAGGACGAAGGGAGCCAGAGACCAAAGCAGAGCTTCAGTGTAAGCAAAGAAATGCTCAGAGGAAGCAGCTAAGGCTGCTTATGCACCCTCAAGGGAGACTTTCATCTCTTTCAGCTGACTTCAAAGATGCCTCAGTTACTGCGAAACATTCATGGGATCATTGAGGCCTTTGGGCGCTACGCCAGGACAGAGGGCAGCTGCACAGCTCTTACCCGCAGGGAGCTGAAGAGACTGCTGGAGCAGGAGTTTGCGGACGTCATAGTGGTATGATGTGAGCCAGGTGGGGAGGGGTAGAGGACGGACAGCAAAACTTGTTTGTCTGGGGATCAAGGAGGCCATAGCTCACTCCAGGCCTAGAAAGAGAAGGCAAAGTACAGGAGGCAGTCATGGAAATGGACACATCTGGTCGTTAGAAGAAGAACTGAGTTCTTGGGCGCGGTCCTTTGCTTTAATTAATTCTAACTTGAAGACAAGGTGAAACAGTTCTAAAGGGCTGGCTCAAGGAAGAGCAGATCCTTGAAATGTTCTAGAAAAGACTATAAAGGCTGCTGTTAGCTGCTTCTTAACTTTGATACAGTAAACACTTCCTGTGTCTAGCTAAAATTTGATCTAATGATCTAGCTAAAATTTTATCATTAGATCAAATTTCACTGGAAGCATAAAACAGTTGCTTAAAAATTGAGCTCACTGATCACATCCAAAATGAGATTTTAGAGCACAGGTTATTAAAAGCCGGGGTTAAGGGAGAGATTCGAGGAGCACTTCCCTATCTCTAAAGCAATCAGGCAGATGGAATCTTGGGGAACCAGGATGTATGGGCAGAGCAGCACACTGCCTTTGTGTGCTCAGAGCTACCCCGTAGTCCTCATGGACCCCGCCCACTGCACTTTGGGGATTTGCTCAGTAAGGGACCCTCGGAATTCCCATGGGCCAGGTTCCTCTCTGCTTCTCTTTGTGTGGGGCTTAATGCAAACTCTTTCATGACAGGAAAGGTGCCAAGGACAACTGGAAGAATTGACCTTAGAGGCCAGCCGGTTGTTTTATGAGAACATTTATTCATTCTTGAATACACCTTTGTCCAATCATCCTATAGCCCAGAAACCGTTCCAGACACAGTGCATACAGAACAAAAGGTGCTTCCTTTCCTTAAAGGAGAGAGGCAGGATTTAAAAATATACAGGCAACTAAGTGTGAATGCTGCTACAGCTGTGTGCCTGGAGGTGGCCCTGGGGGACTGGGCTCCCAGGCTGCAGGGGACAGCAGCTGGAAGCTAGGTGGAGCTGAGTGAGCCACTTCCTCCTCAGGAGAGGAATGCTGACCTGGCTTCATCTTCTCCCCAGAAACCCCATGATCCGGCCACTGTGGATGAAGTTCTGCGCCTGCTGGATGAAGATGAGACAGGGACTGTAGAATTCAAAGAATTCCTGGTCTTAGTGTTCAAAGTTGCCCAGGCCTGTTTTAAGACATTAAGTGAGAGTGTTGGGGGAGCCTGCAAATCTCAAGCGTCTGGGGGCCACCATGCTGGGTTCTCAAAAGAGCTGCAGGAAGGTCAGAGAAGTGGCACTAACGTGGAACAGGCTGGCAAAGGACAGCATCAAGAAGGAAGCAGCCATGGGCACAGTGAGTGGGCTACGCAACAGCAGGGAAGGACTGGGACTCAAACCCAGGGTCAGGACATCAGCTCTCCACAGGTGAGCACCCGTGACAGGCAGGCCGAGTCCCAGGGACAGGTGCAGGTGAGCCAGCGGACACAAGTAAGGGAGCACGTGGAGCAGACCCAGAGAGTAGGAGACAGTGTGAGTCATCAGACCAGAGAGAGGAGGTCAGAAAGGCAGTCACAGAGCAGCAAACACACAGGTGAGACCATAACTGGAACCACATCACAGATCCAGACAGGTGCAACACAGACTGTGGAACAGGACAGGAAGCACCAGACAGGAAGCATCCAAACACAAGGATCCCCCTATAGTCAGACCAGAGAAACCGAGGCCCATGGTCAAGACACGAGCCAGACCAGCCAGGTTGTGGTAGGAGGACACATCCAGGCCCAGGCAGGGTCACACAGTCAGACTCATAAGCAAAGTGTGGAACAAGACAGGAGCCATCAGACAGGAAGCACCAGCACCCAGACACAGCAGTCTTCCTGTGGCCAGACAGAAGGGACTAAGGCCCTCGGTCAAGACAAGAACCAGACCAGCCAGGCTGTGAAAGGACACATCAAGTCACAGGCAGGGTCATACACCCAGACTCAGGAGCAGCACTGGAGTCAGACTGCAAGCCCCATTGGGGACAGAGGTCAGGGACAGACCCAGACGCAGTCAGGCAGTGACCAAAGATGGACACAAGCAAGCAAGGCAGGACAGTCAGTTCTGGAAGGACAGGTCCAGACTGGGGCAAGCACTGTGACAGGAAAACAGGATCAGAGCAGCACTCAGCCAAGTGTGACTGGAGGGCAGCAAGAGAGAGAGCCCACAGAGGTGAGAGAAGAGTGGGTCGATGACCACACAAGGGAAATAGTGATCCGAAGACAGGATGAGGGCAGCCCATGCACCAGTGCTCCTTCAGTGTAGGGCCAGGAGGCAGCCCAGCCCCAGAGAAGGGAGGCACCACCACTGTCAAGGGGCTGTATTCCTACCAGAGAGCCAACAAGCCAAGACTCTGTCTGACTCCGATGCCCCATACCAGCGACAGCCAGAGAGGGACTGGCACATCCTTGGTCATCAGCTCTTCATTACAGCGCTCCCCCTTTAGTTCTTCCTCAAAGAGAACATTTCTGCAAGGTGTTTTCTCTCTTAAACTTTGCTGTGCAGACTCTCAAAAACTGGAAGCCATCCATTTCTGCTGAGTTCTCAGCTTGTAAGGGTCTTTGGGGCTACTTTCATCTGCCATCTGTCTGCTGTCCACCTATGCTAATACATTAATAAAACCTTCGTAAGCAATTGATCTCTGCATCCCATTTAATTACCTTCTATTGACACTGGCTAAGGGTCATCAGGTTGTGATAGTTGGATAGTCCCATCCCATAAAGAACATCTAATAGAGAAACTGTTGTATGAAATTGATTGATTCATTGACTGATTTTGGTAGTATTTTAAATTGAACCTAGGGCCTTCCCACTGAGCTACATCCCCAACTGTTATTTTTTATTTTTAGAGGGGGTCTCAAGTCTCTAAAGTTCCCGTGTTGGGCTTGAACCTGAGATCCTCCAGAGTGCTGGGATTATAAACTAGGCATCACCACACCCAGCTACTATTGTATGAGAGTCTAAGAGTGAAAGAGAGGAAATATAACTTTGAATACTTGGAACACATATGTCAGGGAAGCCGTCCTCTAGATGCTTTTCTGTGATGACTCTTAACAACTAGGGGTTATACAGGTAAAATTATTGTTTCCTAATTGTAGACTCTTGAGTCTCTATTCACCTGTAAAGCATACAGGACAGCTGGTGTAAGGTTTCTAATAAATGAAAAAAGACCTCTGGGGGTGTGCAGGGGAAAGCAGGGAAGACCCTCATTTCCAGGGTCTAAGCCAGGAACCAGCGCCCCTGAGCTTCCCTTCACCACCACTGCCCACCGTGTTAGCTCTGGCTTCCTAGGCTGTCGCACACACTGGACAGGAACAAGTTGTAGGCTGTTTTATTGTAAGAATCACAAGTAGTTTTCAAAATTAGGAGTTTTATAAGATGTGTTAAAAATAGGGAATTTGAAAAAAATTATCATAGTAAAAGATACACTGTCATTAGTCCCCTTCAAAAGATTCCCCTTCACTTCTAATACACTTATCCCATCATTCTCAACACCTTCTGAAGCAGTTCTATGAAGCACTTCCGGAAGTCCTCTTTGGTGTCTTTGGCTGTGCTGTTGTGAGTGGTTCGATGTCCTGAATTGATTCAAAACATTTATCTTTCATGATCATTGTGACTTTGGGGAAGAGCCCAGAAGTCACACAGTCCCAGGTGTGGTAAAAAAGGAAAGTGAGGAGAGGAAATACTTCATGTTTTTATGGGCCTGCCTTTCTGCTGGATGGCACTTAGCAGCAGTACTCACTGTACTGTTGATCACACCTCATAAAGACACTCATAAGACAGGACTTCCAGAACTGCTTCAGAAAGTGGCAAGAATGATGGGATGTGTCCAAAGTAAACAGGAGCATTCTGAGGGGGATTAACGATAATGTCTTTCACTGGAATAAAATTTTTAAACATTTAACACTCACCATACATTTTAATCATACCTCGTAAATCTAGCCTTAGAGATTCTGACTCCCTAGGTTTGGAGGGAAGCCTATGAATATTTTACATCTTCTAAAGGGAAGGTTTGCTTCTTGAAGTACAAAAGGCTAGTGCAGAGTACTGAAAGGCTTCCCACAACAAAACAATTAGATCTTGTATGAAGCATATTTTTCACTGTATTGTTGGTTTAGGGAAGTAAGGAAAACAAATGTAATAGGCTGAATAACTATCTCCAAATAAGGTAGAAGGCTAAAGCATGGCAATGTGGTACAGCAACTGGGCACAAGCTGCCAACTGAAGAGACCTGGTAACCCCTGGCACAGGGCAGAAGCTTCTGAGCCTGATGAGATCAACCTGAGAGTCCTACACTCAGTACCAATCTTCTGACACAAGAACACGCTGAACTTGACACCTGATAGCAATCTTCTACATGAAAACAAGCCACGCCTAGCACCTGAAGCCAGTTTTCTAGCATGAGATCAAGTGGGCCACCTGGATCAACCATCAAAGAAGATACTTTTTAAAAGATAGCAGCAATTGACTCTGCACCACCGCCCTCTTGTTCTTGCAGTGGTCCATTCTGCATGTAGAGCATATTTTTCCTTACAAGCATCCTTTTCTCCTTAAGCATTTCTTTTGTGCTACCTTTTCCTTTTATTCTTATTTATTCAAATAAATGTTAATCTTTCACATTCACCAACTGTTCCATCCAATTCACTGAATAGGACAATAAGAATGTGGAAAGCACTGCTGGGCCCTGCACAACCCTGTAACATTTGGTAAGCCAGCCAGGAGGTAACAGCAGGACCAGGAGGTAAGAATGTCGGGCACAGTTATGTTTCTCTTACTGAAATCTGTAGACATGAGCCAAGAAGGACTAGTTTAATGACTGGTTTAGTTTTTTCTCTCTCTCACTCTCTCTCTCTCTCTCTCTTGCTCTCTCTCTCCACCATCGGAAGGCCCCAAGCCTTCCCCAATCCTCTTTCAAACCCCTTCTTACTCCTTTTCTTCCAAGACAGGCAGGGAGAAGCAGGGAGCTCGAAGGTGGTAAAAATTAGTGGAAGCTGGGCACCACCTGGTCCTGCCAGTGGCCACGAGAGAAGAGCCAGTGGAGTGCTGAAGGAGTGTGGAGCAGGAAGCTCATGCATCTGCTGGCTCAGCTTGGGTCTCAGTATCACAGAGCCAGGCCAAGGGAGCATGGCCCCTTTCATTCCTGGCCACTGTACACTTGTAACAGAAATCGGAACACTAACACTCTCGGGTGGGGTGGAGGCTGAGTCTCTCAGTAGTCCAACGACAGAACCACCTGCAGGGGGCTCTAGACCCTTGGAGAAAGCGTGGGAGCTATGATCAGCACTCCCACTTCCTGTGGGGAATGGATGGGGGTGTTGTGCAAGGGGCTGTGATCCCCAGCACACCTGAGCTCCTGTGGCTGGGCCCCAGGCAGTACCCAGAGCAAGGGGCCCATCCTAGAGCCATGGCCACTGCTGCCGGGCACTCCCAGACACATTTAAACCTGGAAGCAGTTCCTGCCACATTAAAAGCTGCTCCCATCTAGTATTTAAAAGCAGAAAAAGCAGCTCCTGCCTATGTAAAAGTGGCAAAGCAGCTCTGGTCTGTTTGAAAGAGGTGCTGCCCATTTAAAGGCACAGGTACAAAAACTACAGACGAGACGGCTCTGTGGCTTTCTGGGGCTTTCTGCTGCTCTCCCTCCCTTTGGCTGTTAGGAACTGTTGTCTTTCAAATAATTCATTTGTTTAAAAGCTAAACTCTTAACCCAGGTGATTTATTTACAGTTCTTGTGAAGATTTATGAGACCCTAAATTAAAGACATCTGACCTACCTCTGATGTTTAATGTTACGCGTTGACTGCTTTGATTATTTGACCAAGAAAGAGATATACAATGCTGACAAATCCAAAACCAAGGGAGGATTTCACTTGAAAGTCTAGAGATATTGGAGAAAGTGTTTACCTCAGGTATTTACAAGGTGTAAAATTTAATTTGTTTACCAACTCTACATTATTTTACATATAAAAGTTCATTGAAATACCATTTTATTATAAATTATCCAGATGCTTCTGAAGTAAAAATGCAAATCTGCTCTGTATAATGTTTTAATTCTTAATCATAACTGAACATGAGATGACTTATGAAAAATGACTCTAAAGCTATTTTGAGTGTGTTTTTATTGGTAAGATATTATGCTTACACTTCTAATCTGGTGGAAAAGGTAGTCTTAAGAACTTCCAAGTATTCTAGATTTTCAAAACTGAATGAGAAAAACTATACCATCAACCTATTGTTTTAATCATCTGGAGAACATCCATGAAACTGATTGTTCCTAATACTTAGTCATTCAGTTCTAATTCATCTAACTGTATCAATACCCACTGTCCACACTGCTTTAGTGTTCCTAAGTACTTTGATTCTGAGAGACTTAACCAAGTCTACAATCACAATGGGTTTCCTTGGACCGTTATTAGCAGATGCTAGTTTGCCATATATTAATAGACATCCTTTAGTGTATTCTTTTGAATGCAATTTGTTCTGTTAGGGATGATGTTAGCCTGCTTTCTGCTATTCCTGTAGGTTCAACCAAAGCACAGCAGCTTATGTAGGTGCTCACTGTGCGGTGATGGATGTTTGAACAACTCTTTCTTATAGTTATTTTTGATGGTAAGTGCCTCATTTTATCTCCAACCTCTCTAACTCTCAGTGGAGACAATGGCCAGTGAGGAAGCTGCTGCAGATTCCTTTGGCCACTGCATAATTTAAAAAGTCACTATTTTATTTTTGTAAGGCCTGTGAATGGACATGGATTGTGGTTTGTGCACCCTCATAGGTAAGAACTAAAGCTGCTGCTTTCAGAGAACATATGAGACTTGGGTTGGATTTCCCCTTGCTTCAAAATTCAGGTAATTAATTTAGATTTCAAAAACTCAGGTAATTACTTTGGATTTCCACCTTTACTGCCTTGATGAGTATAAGGCATACTGTTCTCCAGGCAGTCAGGGAAGCCCTTGCAGGGATTCGCCATGATCTGTTTCTTAAGTGGGTAAGGGAGCCCCTGAAGGCTCCACCCTCCTTCCTAAAGAATTAGTGGGTCACAGTATGTGGAGTTCTAAGGTTTAGGATTACTAGAAAACTAAGACACCATTGTCACTACTATGGCTTTGAGCAGAGATGTCTGCTCCTAAGGAAATATTAAGCTTAAGGAAATACTGAGGCTAAGGACTAGGTAAGTACTTGAGTATCACAAGAGGTAATTAGTGAACTACAGATCTTCCTTCTGCAGTGGATGCCTTCTGAAGGAAGACATAGTTTTCTCTTTCTATAGGCCTCAGTTCGTGCCATGGGAAACATCCTGCACAATGCCCTGTAGATCCCAGCAACCTTGCCACTAGGTCTTATCCTTCAACCTGGGAACAATTTGACCCTGACATTCTGAGAAAGGAACCACTTATTTACTATGGTAATACGGTTTGAGTCCAGTACAAACTAGGACATAGCAAACAATTGGTAAAGGATGTCAGCTTAAATCACAAAATTATTTTGCAGCTAGGCCTTTTCTATAAAAAGTATGAAAAGTTGAATGAAATTCCCTATGTTCAGTGTTTTGTAACTCTTCATCACCAGCAAAGCCCAGAGACTCTGGTAGATAGCCCCCAAGGAAGAGGAAGTTGTTACCATTGATGATCCTGTCGTCAGAGCCCCACCGATGATGTCCGTAGTCAAGGGACCCCAACCCCTCTGTAAGTTGCCCCAGACCCCTCCAGTCTTTGTCAGAGCGGGAGATGAGGTGTTGGCTGGCATAGCCCTCTAGTCAATCCTGATGTGCTTCAGGCACCTCAGCCACCTGACACAGGTGACAGGGGCCAGGCAGTGGCCTGTACATTTGTGTGCCCATTGTCCAGTCTTTGCACTTAAGGCAGGAAACCTTTCCTTGACTTGCCATGGGTTTTTCCTTTAGGCCACTTAGGGGGACTTGAAGCATTGCCGGTTGCAGCAGCCAGAATTTTGTTCTCACTCGTCTGAATCCTAATTGTTGAACACAGAGAAGGCCCTGTCCAGCAATGGAGCCAGCGGCATTTGGGGGCCCATATAAAGTTTTTGTAACTTATACCAAATATCTGTGGCTGGCTGACAAATGAAATGATGTCCCACCAGGGCCTGTTCCTCCCTGGAGGATGGATATAAGTTTGTATATTTATAAAAAGTGTCTACTAATTGGCTATGGAACACGCTGGATTTTCCTCTTTACCCTGTATGATTTCTCACACCGTATCATAATTAACAGACTTCCTAATGCATCTTTTCAGTCCCATGATAAGAGCCCCTATCATGTTAGACACAATTCTTGGTCTATTGCTAGTACTATAGTCCCAGTTTTGTTCTGCCAAAGGGATAACAACCTTTCCAGGGTGATGTCTATCTCCTGACCTCAGGGAATTGTGACTGTTACTTATATAGAATTAGGAGCTTTGCAAATATAATTGCGTTAAGTATGTTAACATGGGGAGGTTATTCTTGATTATCTGGGTGAGTTCTATATAATCACAAGGGTCTTCATATACTACTAAGAGTGAGGTAAGATGGTCAAAAGTAGTAAGGGATGTGATGAGGGGATAAACATTTGAAGCGTTGAATCTAGGCTGACTATGGGAGCTGGAAGACAAGGAATTTCCCCCAGAGCCTCCAGAAAGAACACAGCCCTTTCAGGACCTTGATTTTAGACTGACTTCCACAGCTCTAAGAGAATAAATTTTTTGTAATTTTAAGCAAGTAAGTTTGTGATATTTTATCATAGCAGCAATAGAAAACTAACCACAAAACAAAAATTCAAAGCTGAAGCCAGAATAGTAAGCGACAGCATTATAAAAGGTGAGGTCATCCTGTTGAGGACAAATTGATTTTATAGCCACATAAAATGGCCTTTAAGTATAAAGGTGAAAGACAGAATCAAATCTGAAAAGACTCGGAACATCCCTGCCAAGGCTCTTCCTGGGGAATGGATTAGAGAATGAGCAGGCACGCACAAAACCACAATCACAGAAGCAGCATTTGGCACACAGTCTCATGACACACATGGAAGTTCTTAGTTCTTAGTTCTCTAAAGACAGAACTAAGACTACCTAATGTTAACAGTAGCAGCAGAATTGCATTTAATGTTATATGCTCTGAAAATATAAATACAACAGAGCTACCAAAAATGACAGTAGAAGGGAAAGTGACGGAACATAGAGTAAGCTCGCTACCTTACCTAATTTATATAACTATATCCTTATGAGGAAAAAAACTGGAAGTAAAAGAATATCACTTCAAACTGAGTCCTGAGGAAGGATTATGGAGGAGAGGTTGAACAAGTTCTTGGAAAATTTATTATTTACAGAAAGAACAGACACTGTGCAAATGGGGATACAAAATAATTACATAAAAATTTATTATAAAGGTAAAGGTACAATGAAAATATAAGCCACCTTTGACAAAAAAAAATCAAATAAACCAGACAATATAGAAATGTTATTTACGTATGATACATATTTGCATAAATATGATGTAAGAGAGTAAGGTAGATTGATAGAGTATTATTTCATTTATAATAAGGTGAAGGGCTTACCCCACTATTAAAAGAACAAGTTTTTATATTAAAACTTTCATATACAAGTCTGTGCTCTTTACAATAGACAACCAACTCAAAGAGATTTAGAGGGGGCTGTGGGTATAGCTCAGTGGTAGAGTGCTTGCCTAGTATGTACAAGGCCCTGGGCTTGATCCCCAATGAGAGAAAAACAGACAGACAGAGAAAAAGAGAGAGAGAGAGATCACATCTCATAAAATTTTCAAACAATATGCATAGTAGTTCAGAGCCGAAAGAGAGGGAAAATCTGTGCAAAATACAGACTTGTTGGAAATGCAGTGTTTGTTCACAGCCCCTGAAATGGACTCAGCATTTCTCTTGAACGATAGAAAAATGATCTTTCCACATCATAGTAAACATAATAAAGTTCACCTATACACTACTGAAATATAATTTTTGCTGAGAATTATTTTTTAAGTTTTCATAATTTTGTTTTTGAAATTATTTGGATATAGTATATTTAGCTGATTTTAGCTATGAATTCTTTGCAATTATGGGAAGATCTGTATTAAAAGTTTCTTTACATAAATAATTTTTATGAAGATTCAGAGAGTTTTATTTCTAGGAATTTAAATGTTTATATATTTCCATTTTGCACACTTTAAAATTTTGGATACTTATAGAAAGGTATCTACTTACTTTTGATTCACGCATTTTTGTTGACTGTGTAAAGCTCATTGCCCCAGTGGCATTGGTCATGGTGTGTAAAGTGGCCCTGTCCACAGGCATACTAAGGCATAAACCTCACTCCAAAGGTCCAGCAAGTCAGGTAGCTTCCCCTTATGGCAGAGCAGGCCACCACTACCGCCCCCTGGTGACTATTAAAATTAATGCCTGGAGGAAATCTGCTTTTCCTGGGATGGGAAGTATCAGACATGGAACAGGCTCAGTAGTGTGGCCTTGGGCACAGCTGCACCCAGAGGAAACCGCCTTGAAACCCCAATAGCGACCACCCCAGGTAGCTGTGAGCCATTCTGTGTGTTTCCGTGTTCTGTTCAGCTACATCATTTGCCAGAGCCTTGGTTCCAGTACATAGAGATGGCCTCATGAGTACCTGATTATCTCTCTGGGAAGGCATACTTCTAGTGCAGTCCCTAAAGAAAGAGAGATAAACATCTCACAGCTCTCCTTCCTTGGAGAAGAAACTGGCAGTCTGTACATTTATCTGGGGACCCACAGATCAAAACTAGGGCCACCTACTCTTGTCCTGGCCATTCACAGGAACACTGTGGATCCACCTCCCAGCCCTGATGCTGGACAGCACTTATTATTTATAGCTCACGTATAAGTGGGGAGCACTAAAGGCGTGCCACCCAGAACTAAGTGGCCTACATCAGTGTCAGGAGATGAATCCAAGTTTTTGAGGCTCGTGGCTCTGGATGAACGTGGAGAGTACACTGGTTCTAGTTTAACTAGAGATTCTCTGGGAAGGAGCTGATAGCACAAAGTCATGAAGTGGGGCCAGCTGTTGGAGAGGTATCCTGGGTGCCAGCATAATAGCACATGCCATTAGAAGTCTCTGCTCTTCTGTCTGGAAAAGGAAAGCGTGCAGTCAGGTAACCAGGCAGTCAGGTGCTACACCAAACCAAGCATTTGCCTGGGCTTTGCACAATCTTCACCTGAGCAGGCAGGAGCTCTATCAATGCATATTTTTAAATGTTCTTAAAAACTGAGATACAAATTTAGCTACAAACCATTATACATTTATCACAGAGCAATCACAAAGGACACAAACAAGAGATGATTTTTAAAAATCAGCAGTACTACTGCTCAGAAAAGAAACACTATTATTTAATCCTTTATAGACCCTACTGTATATGAAAATTAAATATCTCTAAGAAAATGTATGTCTACATATGCCCATTTATACACAAAGATCTACAAATCATATATCTATATGAAAAATATAAATTGTACCTTATGCAACTTATAACCTGTATAACACATACACATTATACAAACATCCATGACCATGACTCAGACCAGAATAGCTTCCATGATTTACAGCCACCTGCTCCACAGAGTGTGGTCATTAAAAGTGCGTGCTAAGGAGCAAGTTTACCGGGGTTCACACCTCCACTGTGCACCTCACAAGAGGTGTGCCCTTGGTCAAGCTACTTGTCTTAAATGAGCTGGCCTCTCAATTGGAAAAAATAATGGTATCTCCTCATAGTAGATCCGTATATGGCATGGTAAGCCCTCAACAAATTTGAAGAACTGAATGAAGCATTTTTCATTTATAAAGCAAAGGGTGTTTGAAGATAGAGAAGTCACAAAGGTCCTAATTAGATAGCCTTTGATGGGTACAGAAGAGTCCCAGAATCTGGGCTTTCTTCCCATGGGGATAACTGTGACTTTTAGCAGCTTCTTTGACCATTCCTTAACTGTGAGGACTTCCATCTCAAAGGAAAATCTTAGAATTAGGGGTGAATCAGTATCATACTAAATATATAGATGCAACACCAACCCTCCCTTTTCTCTCTCAAGCCCCAGTTCTGTCCATCAGGGCAAAACCAGCTTCTCCATGTTCCACCTCTCTCATTCCCAAGATTATCAGGCTTTTAAATCAAAAAGTAGCTGATGAATACTTGGCTTATTTTCCCACCAGATTCAGGGAGAGGAATGGCAGGTGTGTGTGGTTGGATAGGGCACAATCAACCATCATGCAGGGATCATATCTAATTCAGAGACACACATTTAACAAATTAGAAAAATCAGCAACATCAACAAAAATAATCTTTTTTTCTCATTGTTGTTTTATAATACATTTCATTGCATGGGTTCTATGTTTTTGTTCCAAAGGAAAATCAACATCCACACAGGAAAATTTGCATATATAGGCAGAAATCTATCTGATTTCTCAATCCCAATAGCAGATATAACTAATCATAAATACTAAAAACGCTATGTTATCTGCTGATTTGTATGTGGCTGTGAATTTATGAGCACCACTTTTCTTCTGCGCCTATATAAAAGGAACCAGACCTACTCGTTTCACCAAGGAGCAAACATAAAGGTAATAAATGCAGTAAGAAGTACATTGAAATAACTAAGGAATCTTAGCTTGAAATGCAAAAACCTATTCTTTCTGTTGGTGGACCTCCTGACCAGTCTTGCCTTGATCTGAGTCCAGATGCCTTTATTACAATTATCATTAATCCTCAAGTGGCTGTTTGGACAACGTTCTCTGGTGCAAAGAGATATCTATATCATGGAGCTCTGTTCCCTAGAGCCACAGACTTCCCTCTCTGAAACACCCTCGACCATTTCATCAGGGATCTTCTCCATTGCCTACCACTCACAACAAACACATACTTGCTCTTATAAAACAAACAACTAAAATCCAATTCAATTTTCCATGACACACCAGGCAGGAATTCATTGCTACAATTACTGTCTATTATTTCATGATAAGATCAGTAGCAATACCTACCACTGAAGTATTTGTTTGTCTTATGAATGGATGTTGTAAAATTTAATTATACCATCTTATCCACAATCAATGAAAAATTAAGTCACACCTTCATTGCATAGGGTATTAGTTATCCCAAAATGAAGAGCAAAGCAGTAATCTGAGGTAAACCACAGATTTATGTTTTTTCCACCCATGACTTGGTCTTTCTCACTTAACTGGTTCTGGTCCTCTGCCTCCTCTTTAGGGTTTTGCTATCAGATTACTCTGTTGACTTCTCCACTCTACACCCTCACATAAGTAGCCCTCCTAGGTGGATGTGAGGGCTGCAGGCGGCGCTGCTATGAGTCGCAGTATCTGTTGAAATCAGTCTATCTAGTTCTGTGGCATGCTACAAGTGCTAAGCCCACACTTCTTCATAGGGGAATTTGATGATCCACCAAATGGGGGTACCTTTCAGTACCCACACACAGAGTGGCAGCCCTGACCTCTCCCCAGATCCAGGAGCTAATCATAAAATATATACCAAGAGTTCTCAGTTTGACCTTGAAACTTCTATCCCTCCTGTATCTCAGAGTGCCGGTCATGTCCTGAGAACATTGTGAAGTGGAGGAAAGATGTCGATGTCAGTGCTCATCTGTGGTGTCAGTGTTTGGCAGACGTGGATTGAATACTGGCCCTAGAAATGACCATTCATGCAACCTGAGGCCTTTTGTGAACTTTGGCTCCCTCACTGGAAAATGAGGTGTACAACATCTGCCTTATAGAACAGATGAGAGAGGCATAGCCTATGAGAAGCAATTTTCATGCACAAGTGTCCCGTGTTCTCTTCTCTCATCTGCACCTAGCCCCTCCTCTCGCCCCAGTGTACTCCTACTTCCTCACTCAAGAAATTGCTAGTCTCCATTATTTTCTTCTATAAACCAGAAATCCTCTTTTTAACCTGCCTCTTACACCGACATTTTCAGTTGAATAAGTTTGTGAGACTCCAGGACCAGAAATATGTTGTTGATGGTTTACCTGGAATCCCAGGTCACAAAAATAATGAATTGGGTTTTTTTTTTTTTTCTTTTTTTGAGAAACAGTGAGTAAGATGGTAAACTTTATGGAAAAAAGTCATGACTATACATCAAGAACTTTTAAAATGTTCATAACTTTTGACTAATTTTACTTCTAGGAATTTATTATATAAAGGAAATTATCAGATAAGTCTTCAAAGGTTTGTATACTCATTATAGCACTATAGTTATGACAACTTGGAAGCAGTCAAACTATTCAAGGATAGGACAAATACTAAAATAACGGATAAATACCAGGCAGTCATTTAAAATTGTATTTAAGAGGCTATAATGACATTAAGAAATGTTCACACTTTGATACAAAATTAAGAGCATATCACCAACTTTAAAACTACATTATAGTCAGGTGTGGAGCCATACACCTGTAATTCCAGCACCTGGGAGGCTGAGGTAGGAGGCTTGCTGTGAAGTCAAAAACAGCCTGGGCTACATAGTAAGTTCAAGGCCAACCTGAACTGCATACACTTTTGTTCTTGGCAACATTACTCACAATCAAAATCCAGCTCAAGTCTCTGTCAATGAAGAAAACATAAATAAAATTCTATATATAGACACCCTGGAATATTATCCAGACTGAAGAAGGAAGGAAATTCTGAAACAGGCTACAATGTAGATGAATGTTGAGGATATTCATGTGCTGTGAAACAGGCAAGTCACAAAGACAGAGACACTGCAGGTGTGGCTGCATTTACAGGAAGGACTCAAAGCAGTCGTGTTCATACAGAACCTAGCACGGGGTTGCCAGAGGCTGGAAGAAGAAATGCATAAGAACATCAGATGCAGTGGGTGCAGAGCTCACTTTGGAAAGAGAAAAAATTTCTGGAGATGAATGGTGGTAATGGTCACCCACTAATATGAATGTGCTTAACATTAGAGACATTTGCCCTTACAAAGAGTTCAAATGCCCCCACCTGGCACTGCTAGTCATGCAGGTCAGGTCAGGGTTGAGCTATACCACAGGATGGCATTTGTCAATATTGTCAAGATAAGGCCATTTTAAAAGATACCTAGTGAGGCTGGACATGGTGGCACATGCCTGTAATCTCAGCTACTTGGCAGGCTGAGGCAGGAGGATCTCAAGTTTGAGCCCAGACTGGAAAACATAGTAAGACCTGTTCCAAAATAAAAAGGGCCAGCAATGTAGCTCAGGGGTAGAGTGCTTCCACATTTGATCCCTAGTACCATGGAACAAAACCAAATGATCAAATGAGGCAGATGTCAAGTGAAATTTAGAAGACAAAGTTAAAATTGATTATCATGCTTGGAAACATTTAATGATCCAAGCTAGATGTAAGTTCATGTCCAAATACAGGATGATAGTTTGTATATGTCAGATTTTATACCCCTGTATGGAAGGAGATATGATCATCTGCACAACAAGTGCCTAGCATGTGCCCATATGAACTACCAAAATACAGTAGGAAAGTTGGCCTGATAAATTTTGCTGCAGCATATTCGACTGTCCTGCTACTGGCCCACAGGATTCCCGATAGCTTTGGCATAGACAAGATCTACAACAGCCAGATGGAGATGGCTACTGATAAACGGCACAGAAAGCACTGACGGTCAATGTGGGGTCTTCACCTACGTTGGGATGGAGGTGTTGCCAGAACTACTACTAGCAATAAAGTTTTAAGGAGCTTGTCCATTTCTCATGCTACCAAGCAACTCCCTGGGTGTGATTCTGAAAGCAAGGAATTAAAAGCAGACGTATACAGGCAGATACCATGGGCCAGAACACTGCAAATTAAATGTGATACATAATAGAAGCAAATGAAGATGCTTATAAGAAATAGTTCTCTTGGTACCTAAAGGAAATGTGACTCCAGACATGAAGGATATATATAAGAAAGCTCGGGGCTGGGGATTTAGCTCAGCGGCAAAAGCACCTGCCTGGCAAGCGCAAGGTCGTGAGTTCGGTTCCCGGTACCGGAGAAAAACCAAAAAAAAAAAG
>NW_004955589.1:88856-113754 GCF_000276665.1 Chinchilla lanigera
CATGAGTTCGGTTCCCGGTACCAAAAAAAAAAAAAAAAAAAAAAGAAAAGTCCAAAAGAAAAGTTAACCAGGAATGGTGGAAATGTTCCAAAATGCCCCCTGCCCAGAAGATCAAGTAGCACAAAAGCAGACAAGCTTTATTGGAGCTCAGGAGCAAACTACTGAGAGTAACCAAACAACAGTTTTCTACGAAGATTTTTCAACTTACAAAGCAGTTTAAAATGGCTAAAGTGGTAAATTTCATATTGTATATGTTTTACCATAATAGTAATACATATTATATATCCATGTGCATTTCTGCAGTACAAATGCACATATACATAAATACATAAACATAAATGAAACACTGAAAAGCTATAAGCCAAATTTTAGCAGTGACTTGTGAAGTTTAAATAGTAAAATTTAGGATATTTTTACTTTCTTCTTTACATTCTCCAATGTTTCTATCTCGAGCATGATTACTTTTAGAAGCCAGAAAATAAGTGCTTCTTGAAAATCATCAGCATGTCCTTCAATAGGCTGTTTGCTCTGACCAAGGAAGCTGGCAAGCTGGACTTCAGCTGGTCCTACAGGCAGACACAAGGCGCTGCACAGTGGGACTTTCTCCTTTCCAGAAACCTGCCCTGAGTCTTTACGAGGTACTTTCAGCTTTGCAGAGCTTATAGTCTCTCACCCACACATGGGCATTGTTGAAAAGCATTTACAAGGGCTGTGAATCTTGCATGTGAATTTATGACTGTTTACATGACGGATCCCTCAGGATGGCCCAGAGCTATAGTTGGTGCTGTTCTCCCAGACTTAGAGCCAGGTCTTGCAAGTTGAGGTTTGGTGTGGTGGCAGCACGCTGCCCTGGAAAAGCATCACAGCAGGCATCAGCTATCAGAATCCTGCAATTTGACCATCAGTCAGACGCTCCCCTTCTCTGGTCCGTCACTGGTAAAACAAGGGTCTCCGACAAACCATGACCCCCTCTTTCAAATCAAGCTCGTGATTTGCCTCCTCTAAGGAGCCTTCTCTGATGAACTTCAAATTCTAGGGTCACTTTAGCAGCCATGGCCTCAAATGCATCTCTATAAAGTTGCAGTCAAGATTTGCACGTAAGATCTTATGCGGTTTTCAAGTGTCCTCAACGGTGTTCAGGAATCAGCATAGTATCTTCCAGTCTTTGGCCTGTCCTTCTGTTTCCAGCAGGGAATCCCAGTTATTGTAATTAAATGTATCTCAGGCAACTCACAATCCAATGTGCGTAGTGGGCACATCGTTTGCCCCACTTAGAAGCTACCCCTGATTCCCTTTTTTCCTTAAAGTGAATCCTAAACAAAGGTTCTATTCTTTTTTTATTTTAAAGAGAATAAAAAAATAAGACAATAAAAAACAATAAAAACAATACAGAATTTCAAAACAAGATGTTAGAAAATTAACAATGGTTGTAATAGTGCATATTGTTATCTTCAAAGTAGTTGTTCAGATCACCAGATATAGGCATGTAAGATTGATCAAACAATTAAGCATTAACTCTTCCTTTCAATAAACCAATAGAAACCAGTAGTATAATTATCTTAGTTTATTCTGATAACCCCAACAAGGACCTATCCAGTCTGGTTTCTTTTTTACTTGCCAGATTCAGGTTTTACTATTCTTTACTCCTCTTATTCCCTCCTTGGTATACACTATATTCTCACTGTATCAAGTTCTACAAATTCTCTTAACACATCATACCCTATCCAGTAGGGGCCTTTGCATATGCTGGACCTTCTTCCTTCAGTTTGTGAACCCGATCACCTTCAAGAGCCAACTCACATAATAATAGTAAACTCACGACTTTATAAACATACTGTTTATTTAATTTCAAGTGTCTTATATCTGGTAACTAAGTTTATTTTTGCACTCAATCAAGTCCTGAAATTTTTTTTCTGTTACCTAACTTCCTTGATTTCTTGTCTACATTTCTTTTTTGGTACTGAGAATTGAACCCAGTGCTACACTGAGCTACATCTCCAGCTTTTTAAAAAAACCCATGACTCTCTAAGTTGCTAAGGTGCCCAGGCTAAGCTCAAACTTGCATCTTCCTGCCTCAGCCTTCCAAAATGCTGAGGTTACAGGTGTGCACCACCACATCCAGCCTACAGTTTAAGGACATAGTTCTCCAGTCTCACAGTTGATTCTATAAACCATGGTATCCTTCCTATAAAATGTTATCCTGCCTAAGTGATCCAGAGTTGGTGACTTTTACTTAGTACCAATAACTGAACTTGTAAGACACCCACGTGGAAACTTGTATAGTCACTGGATTCCACGCATTGTGCTGGTGTAGAAAGGTAGTGGCATACAAGATTTCAAGGACCTCACAGCTGTGTGGAAAATAAAAAAGAAACAATAATGCAAGGTTATTAAAGAAACAATATGCATACTTATGAAAGTGCACCTTAGATCTCTAAGAACCCATAAGATGAAGTGTGTAGCCGCCACAGTGAACTTCAGAAGGCTTCACAGAGGCAGTATCTGGGGAGGCAGCACAGTATCAGTGCTAGAGTAGGCTGTAGAGTCAGATACACATTGGATATGTAGCCTCAGGCAAGGCATTTAACTTCTCTGTCGCTCATATCCTCACCTAGAAAATGAGGGATAATATGCTCATATATTTAGCAATCCCCTCTATAGCCAGCTCATCTACCATTGTTTGTCTATAGAACATGCTCCCAGGTTTGGTTCCAGCACAAACTGCCTTCTCCCCAAGCTCATCTTGCTATAAGGAACATCTATCTCAAGCCCAAACCTCGACTTCAGTCACTAATTTGTGCATCAGCCCCTTCCCCCGGCTAGAAGATTCATTTATTTAGTCCCAGACCTAAAATATGCCCCAGCACCTTCTTCTTTCCAAACCCACCTACCCTTTCAGGTTCAGCCAGCACCATTTCAGAAGTAGCCTTCTTTTTTAAGTAATTAAGTTTATTGGTACATTTTACATACACATAATAATCACACTCATAGGGAATTTGTATCTGTACATGGTATATCTTGATCTTTTCCCATTCCCCTCCTCTATGCTTCCTACAGCCCCTCTTTGCTTTATAAAAGCCTTTCCATTTTTTCCTTATTTTCTAATTTTTGTATTTGTCCTTCCTTTCTTTCCCCTTCTCCCCTCTCTAGTTCTCCTTCCCATTTGAAAATTTTCTTTCAGTTTCTCAATATCTATTATATACATTCTGGTCCTTTACACTTTTAGCTTCTCACACCAGATAAACAATGCAGAATTTACACATGTGTGGCTGATTTATTTCACTTAAGAGTATGGTCTCAAGGTGCATCCCTTTACCTAGAAATGTCTCAAGGTTATCCTTCTTTAGGGCTGAGTAGCACTCCATTGCATAAAAAGACCATATCTTTATCCACTCATCAGTTGATGGGAATTTAGGCTATTACCAAGATTTAACTATTACAAACTGTGCTGATATAAACATGGGTATCCATACATCACTGTGGTATGATGCTTTTAATTCTTTTGGGAAGATACCAAGAAAGAGAACAGCTGGGTCAAATAGAACCTCTAGTTTTTTTCTGAAGAATCTCCACACTGATTTCCACAATGGTTGCACCAGTCTACACTCCCACCAACAGTGGAGAAAGGTTCTTTTTCCCCTACAGCCCCACCAGCATTTGTTACTGGTTGACTTCTTGATAATAGCCATTCTTTTTGGAGTGAAACAGAAGTTCAGCATTTTTTAATTTGCCTCTCTCAAATGACCAGTGATGTTGAACATTTCCTCATGTATTTATTTGCCATTTCTATTTCTTTGTCTGAGAAGTATTTATTCATTTTAGATGCCCACTTTTGAGTAGAGTCTTTACATTTGAGGAGTATGATATTTTTGAGTTCTTTATATATTCTAGATATTAGTCCTTGTCTGAGGAACAGCTAGCAAAAATTTTTTCCCACTCGGTGCCTCTTTACTTTGTGGATGGTTTCTCTTGCTATGCAAAAGCTTTTTAATAAGGGGCTGGGGACTTAGCTCAGTGGCATAGAGCCTGCCTGGCAAGCGCAAGGTCGTGAGTTTGATTCCCGGTATGGTAAACAAACCAAAAAAAAAAAAAAAGCTTTTTAATAGGAGCAGATCCCAGTTGTTGATTCTTTGTAATACTTCCCATGTGGTCAGAGTTTTGTTTATGAAGTCTTTGCCTACACCTATGTCTTAAAGAGTTCTACCTATTCTATCTTCCAGCAGATTTAGTGTTTCTGTTTTAATATCTAGATCTTTGATCCATTTTGATTTTAGTTTAGTACATAGTGAGAGATATGGATCTAGTTTTAGTCTTTGGCATGTGGGAAGCCAGCTTTTTCAGCACCATTTATTAAAGAAGCTGTCTTTCTGCCAGTGAAGGTGTTTGGCCCCTTTGTCAAACATAAAGTAGCTGGGTGTGTGTTTGGAGTTGTTTCTTCATCTTCTAATATGTTCTATTGATCCTCGGGTCTGTTTCTTTTTTGTCTGGTTTTGTTTTTTGTTTTTGCCAGTACCATGCTGCTTTTATTACTGTAGCTTTGATGTATAATTTTAAGTCACAGATTGTGATGCCTCCTGCTTGATTTTGCTATTCCAGGCCTCTTTTGGTCCCAAATGAATTTTAGGACTGTTTTCTCTAATTCTGTGAGGTATGCTATTGGTATTTTGATTGTGATTGCAGTAAATATGTATAACAATTTTGAGAGTATGGCCATTTTCACTATATTGGTTCTTCCTACCCAAGAACAAGTACTATCTTTTCACTTTTGATATTTTCTTTGATATCCTTTTTCAGAGTACTGTATTTGTCAGTGCAAAGATCTTTCACTTTCTTTGTTAGACTGATTTGGTTTTCTCAAGACTATTTTGAAAGGTATGGTTTCCCTCATTTCTCTCAGGGAGTTTACAGTTATCTGTGTATAGGAATTCTATTGATTTTTTAATGTTGACTTATATCCAGCTACGTGACTGCCAATACAATACACCAGAACTTATGGGATGCAATGAAAACAATCCTGCCATGGAAATTTATAGCAGTGAATTCCCACATCAGGAAAACCAAGTGAGCTCAAATAAACAACCTAATGTTGAACCTCAAACTTCTAGAAAATAAGAACAAGTCCCAAGCTTATATGAGAGAGGTAATTATAAAAATCATAGCAGAAATTAATGCAATTGAGTCTAAGAAAATAATACAAAGTACCAAAGAAGAGTTGGTTCTTTGAAAGACTAAATAAAATGGACAAACTCTTACCCAGTCTGATCAAAAAAAGGAAAGAAAAGACTCAAATCTATGCAATTAATAATGAAAAGTTTGAAACCACAACAGCTCCTACAAAGATCCAGAAGATCATTAATACCTAGTTTGATTATTAATACCTACTAAATTCTAATAAGATGTAAAACACAGAAGAAATGTACAGATTCCTAGATACTTACAAATTACCAAAAATGAATCAAGAAGATATAAAAATTCTAAGTATCCCAATATCAGTCAATGAAATTGAGAATGTAATTAAAAACCTACCAACAAAAAAAGCCCAGGTCCTGATGGATTCACTGCAGAATTCTATAAGAAATTTAGGAATTAACAATGGTTTCTACATTACCTACTGTTGTTTTGTGTTATTTTGATTTTGTCTTCATTGTCGTTTTGTTAGTTTTATTAATTTTTAAAATAAAAGAGTAAAAAAAAAAAAAAAAGAAATTTAGAGAAGATCTAATGACACTACTCCACAAACTCTTTAGTGAAATTGAAATGGAAGCAATACTCTCTGTCATTCCTGGAAGTAAGTACCACCCTGATACCAAAACCAGAGGAGGAGCCAACCAAAAAAGAGAACTACAGGCCAATCTCCCCAGTGAATATAGATGCAAAAAATCTGCAATAAGATACTAACAAACAGAATGCAGCAAATCATCAAGAAGGTTATACACCATGACCGTATAAGATTGATCCCAGGGATGCAGGGATGGTTCAACATACACAAATCAATAAATGTAATATACCATATTAATAAAACCAAGGACAAAAACCACATGATCATCTCAACAGACACAGAAAAACCGTTTGACAACTCCAACACTCATTCATGATAAAAAACCCTACAGAAAACTGGAATAGATGGTCTTTATCTCAATCTGAGAAAAGCTATCTATTCCAAAACAACAGCCAATATCATATCAAATGGCCAAAAACTGAAAGCTTTCACTCTAAAACCAGAAACAAGACAAGGATGACCACCATCACTACTCCTGTTCAATATACTTCTGGAAATATTAGGCAGAGCATTAGATAAGAAAAAAAAATAAAAGGAATAAAGACAGGAAAAGAAGATGTTTAATTATCATTATTTGCAGATGACATGATACTCTACATACAAGACCCAAAAAACTCCACCAAAAGACTTCTAGATTTAATAACCAAACATAGCTTTCTTATTCATTGAAGAAATGATCCCCTCCTCTGAGACTGTTGTGAATTGTTCCCTTTGTTGCTACCCAAACACTGGATATAAGCCTTCTAGATTTCCTCTAAAAACATTCCCTAAACTAAGTGTCAAGTATAAAAAAGCCTCTCGGACTTTTTGAGTTACAGAGGTCTAGATTGCAATCACTTTTACCCTTAATGAGCTATCACATTTTAGACAGAGTACTTAAATTCTTCAAGCCTCAATCTGCAGATCATAGTTATTTCAATACTAAATAAGTAAGATATGTAACAAATGCTCTGTTGAATCCCTCCCCTTAGCTTGCTCAGCTTATTTTCTGTATTCTTATTTTGAAATCTCTTCTGATGGCCACATTCACAGCCTCTCACAATGTTGCATGTTGTTCTAATTGCTCTACTTTCAAGTTTTTCTTCTAAAACTCTTATTTCCCAAGAGTCACATCTCCCAATCATTGATTCAGTCTCTTTGATCATACTTTGCATAGAAGTCATGTTCATCATGCCCTTTATCTTAGCACAATAAAAGTATTCTCATTCCTAATTTAAATTTACATGATCCTATTATGCTCCAAAGGTGTGTCCTTGATCTTCAGCAGGGCATTTGACAAGATTTCCTATCCTTGTGAAAAAGTTGAAGAAATCTTGAGTGCATAAGCAATTATATAATTGCCTAAAATAAAGGTGGTAATTAATGAATCAGTATCTTTCCTAAGCAAGTTTGTAAGTGTCATGGTAAGGTTCTAGCCACACCCAACTGTAGTTAACATTTTTACTAATGACTTGCTTACTGATTTCTAAAACAGCTTCATCAAATTCACAGATGACATAAAGTTGGGAAGAAGACTATAAATACTGTAAGATTAGAATCATTTTTTTTTTCAATCTTAGCAGGCTGGACTGATGGATTGAATAAACCAAGACATGTTTACATGGGAAAATGCGAAGTTCTTGGCTTGAGTCCAAAATTCAGAAACACAAGGGAAGATAGGATTAAAGCAGGTTAGCAGCCGTTCTTCTCTCCAATGTCAACTCAATCTGATTTCATATTGTTATGTAGTTGCCAAACATTCAATATGATCTTAGGAAAAACTTAGAAGTCTGACTTTAGCATAAGGGAGATAGTGGCATTCTTCTAGATCACACCATTAGAGTTGGATTCAGCTAACAATGAGATGTTTTAAGGAAGATACTAGTAAACTGAAATGTATTTAAAATTCAGTAAGATTATAAATCATAGCATAAAAGGAATGTTTGGAGGGAACAGGGCTATTTAGATTGAGAAGAGAACACATATACATAAATCCTCAGCCGTGGGTGAAGAAGTAAATGGAAGGTAAAAAAGACAAGACAGTAAGTACCAAAGTTAAACTTTAAGCTTTTGCTTAAATGCCATTTCTCAGAGAAGGTTTTCGTGTCCTCTAACACAATCTCAATTACATGTCTCTCATCTACGGCCACACCACCCTGAACATGCCTGATCTAGTCTAAATTAGGTGTCTCTGATGTTCTGTCCTAGTGTTCTGCAATTGTTGCCCATAGAACTCAATGTTTATATTTTATATTTATTCATGTACTATTTAATATCAGTTTGCGTGCTAAGCTGCATGCTTTGTGAGGACAACCAGGATATGCCTGGAACATGTACATGGTAAACAATAAATATATACAGTCACATAAAGACAAAATCACATCTGCAAATAAAGATTCACATATGCACATAAAGACAAAATTACAACACATTATGACAGGCACTATATTGTATGTAGACATTCCTCAGAAGACACAATATTGAACTAATAGATTGACTGGCTCTAGAGAAAGCAAGGGGGCATGAAACAATATAGCAAGTGCAAAAAACTTACACAACATCCTCACGTTTGGACATGGGTCAGTGCAAAGGAGTGGTAGCTGATAGCTGACAAGGTCAGAGCAGTAGGCAAGAGTTAAATCATTTACTCACTCAATAAATATTTATTAAACATCAACTCACAAAGGGTTTTCTAATCCCATGCTAAGAAGTTTGGGTTTTATCCAAACCACTAACTACTGAAGGATTAGAAGTCCTATAATTCAGTTTGTATTTCTACAAAGTTCATCCTGAAAGTTAGGCAACAGATTATTTAAAGGATGGCAAGACTGGATGCAAGTACAGATCACTTAGGAAGCTGTTTCTGAAATCCAGGTAAGAAAGCAGTTGGAGTAGGAACAGAGGATGGCTCAAAGGAATATTTAGACACTGACAAAGAACTGCATGATATATCAGCTTTAAAGTAAGAAACAGTGGAATGCAGGATGGAACTTGGGTTTTTCTTATGTACCATTGCATAGACTGGAATAAACAGAAACAGATACTATAAGAAGAGAACACTGAAATAGGGAAAATTGTTAAATCCATTTTCTACATGTTGATGTTTAAAGAAGAGATTACTAATTGTCTGCCAGAATCAGTTTTCTCCTTTTTCCACTTAATGATCGCTCTGCCCAGTCCTCCTTGGAGGGTACCTTTCCTAGTCACTCCCTCCAATAGGGGGGCAGGCATGTGACTACAATTTTGCTGGTGGAATGTGGCCAACAGCAATGTGTGAAACTTCTTTCTCACTTGTTCAGAAGAAATCTCTGATCTTGAATCTCTGCTTATTCCCCCCATCTACTATTTGGAATGGTGATGACCAGAATGACCTATAAACTTTGGCAGAGCCTCCAGTAGCTGGGGTCCCTCATGTATCAGAGTTGTCTGCTAACCTAGAACACTCACTTTGGGCTGTTTATATGATAAATATGCTTATTTTTCTTTAAGACATTAACTTTTAAGTCTTTTTGTTACAGCAGGTTAGCCCACCTCATATGACATCTAAGAGGAAGTATGTACAGTTTAATATACAAGTTTGAAGTTCAGAAAAAAGATAGATTTATCAGGAATAATCAAACTGGGTTAAGGACACAGCCAGTGACGTGAGTACGCCTGTTATGAAAAGTGTGTAAATAAAGAAAGGAGAGAGTGGCATGCAGGGGAATAAAATCTTTAAAGTGTGCATAGAGAAACAAGCAGCATAACACAGTGAAGAATGAAGAAAAAAACAGTAAGAGAATTAGAAGACAGTGGTATTACAGAAACCAAGAAAGGAGACAGTATCAAGAACAGAACTGTCAAATGAAACTGTCAGGGAAGGAAATTCCATGAGAACATGGGAGATGCTGGGACCCAGTACACCGATGATTAAGCGTGGAACAGAGTTGGAACTTTTCCTCACTGCAAGAGAATGTGAGATCATGAAGAGAGCCAAAAAAGATAAGTTTTTGAAGGTGTCACAGGAAATGAAGAAATGATCATTATTTTCTTTAAAAGTAGAGAGTGAAGTTGGTATTGGACAGAGCTTGTGGAAAGTGGTAATAGTTTAGAAAAGTTACAGACATAGGAAAACACACTGGGGTGAAGTTACAATTAAATAATCTCCTCCCTATGGCAGAATTGTGAAATGAAAGGAAAATGCTCACAAATAAAGAGCAACTGGGGTGAGGGAACAGAGAAAAGAAAGAAGGGGAAATTATGTATGTATGTATATGCAGGATAGCTAACATAGTTGTACTACTGACTTCTATTGCTTTACTGAAAGGAACACTTAATGATTAATTATTTGACCAATCTTGCATGTCTCTATTTGTTTTCCTGAGAAACCACTTTGAAGATATCAATATGTAATACAACAACCATTGTTAATTTCCTACCACTGTCTGTAACTCTGTATTGCGTGTATTGTTCTTATGCTGTTTTGTAAATGGATGTCTGTTTGTTCATGTTTTCCTTCTTTTATTCTTAAAATTAAAAAAAAAAAATCTCCTCCCCACATGGACAATGGAGGGTATAGATGGAAGTTACACTGGCTCAAAATGAGGATTCTGTGCAATGTCGTATAAGGATGCAGGTAAAAAAAAATACCGGAAGGCATCAGTGAGAGCAGTTTTGAGTTATCACTTTGGTACTTGTTCCCACAGAGATTCTGTATCAGGTCTGCTGCATTATGTGCTATGTTATACAGTTAGCACCATCACGATTTCCACACTTTTCAAAGTCTAGGAGCTACATTTAACAGAGCCCCTTTCTATATAGTTCTGAAATAGCATGTGCCAGTGAAGGAAAATTGTGTGCGAATTAGATGGGAGCAAAGAGGAAGCCATTATTCCTAGGAGGTCAAGGAGGTCAGGTGTAGCCTGTCTTCCACGGTGACTTTTTCCATGGACTTCTGGAAGTCTTCCAGTACTTTATGCTCTCAGTCCCGCACCATTCATATAATATCTAACTCCTACATTAAATCTCTTATTTCCATAATGCTTACAGTGGCTCTCTTTTCCTAACCAGCACCATATGAATACAGCAGGCCTACCATTCACATGACCCTCCCTACCCTCTGAAAAAATAGAAGAAACAATCTACTTATTTTGACCTCCATTAAACTCTATTTTCTTTGGCAACACTGTTTGGAGAAATAACTGAGGATACCTCACACACTATTGCTTTGGATTCTTGGATCCTGTTACCCTGAAATACTTCCTGCATTCTTGAGAGTAGGCTTCTTCTTGGGTGCATTCATTTCCACAATGTTCCCACATAATTGGATACTGTCACCTCAGATTAAATCTCTGCATTCTTGGCAGCAGTCATAATCAGAGACCAAACCATGGACACACCAGTAGGATTTGGACACATCATGGGAACACACCTTCCCGGGGTAGTGATTCACCACACACATATTCAACCAGTTGTTTATAGACACCAGGAAGGTTCTTACTCTACAACTTGGAATCTCATGCCTCAAGCAGTGCAGGCTCCAAGTCAGCTGTATATACACAGTGAGTCTGACACATTAGTTGAAAAAGACAACTTTGTCTACCTCAACACAGAAATCCTACTTAGTTCTGGTCACACATTGTGGGTCTAATTTACTTGGGTTCTTACAGAACCTCTTTGGCAGCCGCCTGTTGTGATCAGGAGTTTGGACTCTGCAGCTGGACTGCCTGAGGTTAAGTCCTGGTTTGATCTGGGGAAAGCTGCTTACCCACTTTATAACTCACATGCAACAAAGGAAATTGAAGATTAAAGGAAGAATGCATTTAAAGTGCTCTATAAATTTTTATCATTATCACCTTCACTTTATTGGATCTGCAGTAAAATCTGATTCCTCTTTCTTTTTAGTGCCATTCCATCTATTTTCTCCCAAATAAAGGACAAATAAGGTTGGTGTATTCCAAGCTTGTGAGACATTCTCTACCTTTGCCTCTGCCCAGTGTACAATACACACCAAAAAAATACTTCATTTTCATTTGTGTCTGGACATCCTGTGGCCTAGCTTATACTTCAAAACTTGTCTACCCAATGACTGCTTTATGTTATACGATCTTGTCCCCCCGCCCCCGTACCACATTTATAATCTTGTCTTCCATCTCTCCCCTCTGCTTGTTCACTCTACTCCAGGCACACTTGTTCCCTGTTGTCTTTCTTTTCTTTTTTTTTTTGTACTGGGAATTTGGTACAGGACCTTACGCTTGCCAGGCAGGCACTTGTACTGCTGAGCTATGTCCCCAGCCCCCTTGTTGTATTTAAATGTACCAAAAAGCTCCCAACACAGGGCCTGCACACACTTTTTCCCTTCCTAGAAAACACTTCTCTTGGGCGCATGGCTTAAGCCCTCACTTCTGTCTGGCCTTTTCCCAAGTCACCTTCCGAATTAGGCCCTCTCTTACCCCACCTCCCTATAAACTAGACTCCTCTCTAACTCACAATCATCCCTATTCTGCTTTATTTTCTTCCACAGTATGTATCACCATCTATCAGACCATGTATCCATTCATCTATTAATTGTCTATTTTTCTTACAATCCCAAATAGGATTTCCTTGACTATACATATGACTGGGGAGAAAGATATTCCATCCCACTCACTAATATCTAAGAGGATAATGGGCACAGCTCTCCAGACTCATCTGATTCTCCCTCCCACCCCCACTTTTTGAAGGGAAGCCATGCTGAGGACCAAACCCAGGGCCTTGCACAGCACTTGACCACTGTGCTATACCCTCAGCCTCTGAGCCCCCTTTTTAAAATATCACTTTGTAAAAGTAGTGTGGAAAAAGTTTTGTCTTCCCAAATAAGAGACAACAATATTTTATTGTCATGTAAATATATTGTCTATACAACCACTCTTTCACGTCTTTGCCAGTTAAATAAGAGGTTGAAGGTATGTAGAAAAAGGAAATAACAAACACTATGGAAAACAATAAATGTCATTTATTTGTATGTTCATGTAAAATTACAGGAATAGGAAACACTGACACACAGATACCCATCATTGCAATGTTCTACAAGTTTACATACGTCTAAATTAAATGTCACGTGGAACTGAGGTCCCCACGGAACTTCATGTTGGCCCTTTAGCAATCTTCTCTTCATAGTTTTTTTTTCCATTCCTATTGAGAACTCACTGCATAGTGAGTTAATCTCTCTGATGGAAAATTGACAAATAGTATATCAGAGTTTAGGAAACGTCAAAGATTATGAGATAACTTTTTGTTTTGGGGATTGGAAGCTTGCAGATGTAGAGTCCAGAATGACTTTCAGTTAACCAATAGATATTCATTTAGGGTCCACATTATTCAAATATTTATTCAAACTGCATCTTTATTGCCCTATAACATGGCACCTGGTATTTTAATAGACTAGAACTGTAGTAGGCAACACTGATTTAGACTAATAATAAATTATCACTGTATTAGTTCCCTATTGCCACTATAACAGACTATAAATTTAGGGACATAAAAGAGCAGAAAATATTCTTTTTACAATTCTGGAGGTCAGAAGTTTGAAGTAAGTCTTAAAAGGTAAAAATCATGGTGTGGTCAGAGCTGCATTCCAGAGGCTCTAAGTGGAAATTCATTTCCTTGCCCTCTCCAGCTTCTAGAAGCAACCCACATTCCTTGCTGTGTCCTTTCTCCTCCATCTCTAAAGTGCAGCAAGCACTCCCAGCTCTCCCTTCATATCTCTTCGCTCTGACTGTCACCTTCCTGCCTCCTTTCTATAAGGACCCTTATGGTTACAGTGGGCCCATGCAGACAACTCATGATAATTCCTCGCATCTATAGATCCTGAATTTGACACATCTGCAAGTCCTTTTACCCATGCACGATAACAGAATTCACAAGTTCCAGGGACTAAGACGTAGACACCTCTGGGACAATTGTTCTGGGTATCATAATGACCATCAGGTAAATAAGCAAGTAGTTCTAATGAAAAGATTAGTGGAGTCATGTCAGAAAACCTAAGTTTGAGTATGCCTTGCATGATGTCAAACAACTCAGCTGACCTCTTTGAACCATTTCCTCAAATGTAAAATGAAGATGATAATGTGTTGAGGAGTATTCTAGGTGACACATATTATTACACTTTACAGATGGCCCCAACTTGTGACATCTCCAATTACAATTTTTTACATTATGATGGTGTAAAAGACACAGTCAGTAGAAACTATACTTCAGATGTTGAATTTTCATCTTTTTCCAGGATAACAATATGTATACGATATCTTATTGCAATATTAGGCAGCAGCAGAGAACTGGAGCTTTGGTCTGCCATAAAATAATAAACAATGGATTCTCTGCAGTGTACTGTCTTGATAAATTATGATGTTCAGTATGCTAACTATATTAAATGCATTTTCAATTTATGATGGTATCAGGATGTAACCTATCGTAAGTCCAGGAGTATCTATAGTGTGATTAGAGCAACAACAGAAATAAGCACAAGAACAGCAGATAACTCAAATAAAAGAATAGAATCTTTGAGGAGAAAAGCATCAAGAAAAACTTCTCAGAGCAAGTGGGAATTTGAGAAAGGTTTAATAGGATAAATTGGTTTTCAGATAAGACAGAAGAAAGTTATTGTAGGCAGAAAAACAGCCATGCAAAAGCATAGGTATGAAACTGCACTCTTCACTATACACAGGTTGGATAGCAGTGTTTCCTTATAAGATGACAGGGAGTCAGGAGTCGTGTAAAAAAATACCAGCATGGAAAAATGAGGTGAGATGAAGAAAGGCGGTACTGAGAAATTTAACTGCATATAATGAGAAATCATTTAAATATTTCAAGCTGGGAAGTGACCAACTATTTCATTTTGCCAGAGATTTCCTGGTTGTAGCAAGGAAAGTTCTGTGGCTCAGGAAAACTCTCAGACTCAAATCCAAGCTAGGATGGGTGATTACCCTGTGAGACGGGTTGATCAACTTATTTTCCAAACTATTCACTGGGGCTGAAATGAGGACAGTGAGCTATAAAGGAACAAGAAGGGAAAAAAGGGAGTGATAATATGGAGATTTCTCAAAGAACTAAATTTAGAAATTCCATTTGACTCAGAGAGTCTCCTTGTACCTTCCCATAAGAGCTAAAGACATCCTATTACAGCAATACACACATACCTGTGTTTATAGCAGCACAACTCTTAATAGCTAAAACCTGGAAGCAGCCTGTACGTCCATCAACAGATGAAGGGATAAAGAAAATGTGTTATCTGGACATAATGGAACATTACTTGACTATAAAGAATAAATTTAAGACATTTGTAGGAAAATGGATACACCCAGAAAATATAGTATCAAGGGAAATGAATCAGACACACGAGTTTAAATATCATATGATATCTCTTGGTTGAGTCCAGAAAAGTATAAATAAAGAGCAAAATAAAGGACTGATAGAAGGAAACGAGGAGATAGATCTTTTGCAAATGGGAAGAGGTCCAAGGCACAAACAGCAGGGGAAAGGGAGATATTAAGATTTAATATGTATCATGTACATGTACCAGATACCAACAATGAATGTAAAAATTATATGTTGTAAACACGAACTTTAGCTCATAATAATAACAATAATAATGAAAGGGACAAAGGGGATCTAGAGATGGAGGGAGAGAGGTGGATGGATAAAGGAAAGGAATAAAGAAGAATCAAGATGTGGTATGAATATGCATCTACTCCCTAAGATGAATGTAAATACATACATGTACTAAAATAATAAAATTTTTAAAAAGAAACTGATAAGAGGTTGTGGTCTTGGGCAAAATGGGGGGAGCAGTAACGATGAGAAGAAAGTCAGGAGGAAGAGTTACCAAGGTATTCAGGAAGCAGAATCGGTATCACTTGTTGAATGACTGGATGTGCGAAATGAAAGAGCAGAAACAAACCTAGGATAACTCCTAGAATTTGGAGCAACTGGGTGAGTGAGTTAAATCCCAGTAGATCAAAGCAGAGGAAGCTAAGTGAGCGGGCTGGAGTAGGGAATTTCTGTATTAGACATTTAGATTTGGTTTTGCTATTTCCATGAGAAATCCAATTGAAGCTCTCTGGGGTATGGTCCAGAATTCAGAGGCAACTCAGAACTGGAGAGATAGTCACATTCTGCACAAAAGTGTGAGCACACGGAAGAAATAAGAAAGTCATTTTTATAAGCAATAATTACAATAGCTATCATTATTTATTAAGTGCCCCTCATGTGTTGGCTGAGAGTAACAGAGGCCACTTTGAGCTATCTTTTAAAGCAGAATTACTACAGAGATGAAGACATAGAGATGGGTTATGGACCCAAGGGCAGAAACACACCTGAATCTCAGAAAGGGACTGGAACCAGGGAGGATTCTGTCATCAGAGCTCTTTGTCAGTGCAGTTTTCTTCACACCTCTGCTCCCTGCTTCCCTATTCTCTCTTGCTATAGATTTTTTCAGGCTTCCCACGCTATATGGCTGTTCATATAGCTGTTTATATTCCTAAAGTTAATATCTCCTCCATTTAGGGCATCAGGCAGAGACTAACAATGGAACCACAGAGTGCTAACACTGAATTGCAAGAGGAGTTCATTGTCCTATCTTAAAGCAGACAGATAATCTGCACCAAATAATTGTGGAAAGGGCTTTGAAGAGAGTAGGCAGTCCCCAGAAAAGATATCTGTAGCGATGATGACCCAAGGTATCTACTACCTACATATTTATCTTTACACTCTCTGAGGTACTTATTATTACTGTGCTTTAGACCGCAAATGCTCTGAAGGCAAAGACCCTATCACCTTGATCACAGTTGTATTTCTAGCAACTAGTACAATGCCTAGCTCATGCTTAACGTGCACATTTTGTGTGAGAGAATGAATAAGCCTCAATTCTACACTTGAGGAAATGTGGCCTCAGTGAGGGTTAATCATTTTCCCAGAGTGTCACACCCAGGTAACAGAAAGGAAAATCAAGTCCAAATCTAGTCTGCTTCAGATGTGCTCTTAAGTGAAGAAAATCCACTTCTGGTGAGGCCCTCACTGTATCCTAGACACTGGAATTTCCTTGAAAAAAAATTTTCCTAGAGTGAAAGATATTAGAGGACCTAATTATATCCCATCAGCAAGTAGAAGAGCTCTGTCAGGGGCTGGCCTATGCTGAGAAGCAGTGTGAAGGCTGGCATTCCACACAAGTAGCTGAAGGCTAGCACTGTGTACTAGGTAAAGGGCTCATCACTGGAGTTAATATCCTAACACTGGACACATGGAGGGCATTTGTAGTACACCAGACCTACGCAGTTCCATCACATGACTTGACCACCCACAATTAAAGCTTCAGCTAGAAAAGTTCTCAGGTGTGTCTCTACCCACAAGCCAAACGAACTAAATAAAATGAAGTACAATTCAGCACTTTTTTCTCTTATGGGTTATGGTACAAAGAAAGCTTATTTCCCCCCAACCCCCCAAACCCTGCTGTCTTTCATATGGTTATTTTTGTTCCAGCACCATGTTGAAGGAACCACCTTTCTTCAATTTCCTAAATGACTAACCTTTTGCTTATAAGACACTTTCTTGATTAATGTAGTGTAGCTTTATCGTATAGTCTTCAGGTCAACCAGTATAACCTAATTTTTTCCAGGATGTTTTGGCTATTCTAATTCTTTTGTTTTCCCTATAAGTTTTAGAATCTACCTATCCATTTATATAAAAGGAAGGAAGGGAAGAAGGGAAGGAAAATACCATTAGAATATGTACTAGGATGCTACTGTATTTATAAAACAACTTGGAGGGTATTTGACAACTTAATAATACTGGGTCTTCTGTCCACGAATATGGATAAATTCATTATTCAAATTTTTCTTTTGTCTTTTATCAATGTTTTGCAAATTTTAGCACACACACCTTGCACAAGTTTTGTAAAATTATACCTAAGCAGTAATTTTGGTATTATAAATGGTATTTTAATTTCAATTTCCAATTGTTTATTGATAGTATATGGAAGTATGTTTTGATACTTTTCTTTACTGTCCTTATATCCTGAGTACAAGCTCACAGATGAGCTCTGCAGTCTGTTTTGATTTTGGTTTTTTATAGTACTTAGGAGAGGTTCTACATCAGCAATAATGCCATCCGCAGACAGGTTTTACTTCTTCCTTTCCAACCTGCAGTCTTAGTGCACTGGCTCAGATCTCCACTGTGACGCTGGGTATGAACAGTAAGATCCATGTTTCCAATCTTAGGGCAAAAGCATTCAGTCTTTACCATTAGGTAAGATACTAGCTGATAGAATTTTGTAGATGCCGTCTGTCAGGTTGACAAAGTTCCCTGATACTCCCTTTTATCCTAAAGGTTTTTTTAAAATCATAAATACGTGTTGAATTTTACCAAATACCTTTTCTGCATCTATTGAGATATTATAGTTTGTCTCCTTTAGTTTTTTTGATATGATGAATTACCTTGGTTGATCCTGAAGCTAAACTACCGTGACATTCCTAAAGTTAAACCCCCATTGGCTCTAACATATTATCCTTTTCACACATTGTTAGATATGCTTTATTAAATTTTCACTAAAAATTTAGGTACTACTATTCATGAGAAATATTGATACACTTTTATTCTTTATAGTATCTTTGCCTGGTTTTTCTACTGTTGGCCTCATACAATGAGTTGGGAAGTATTTCATCTTTTTCAACTTTCTGGATGATTTTATGTATAACTGGTATTGTTTCTTCCTTAGATGTTTGGTAGAACTTACCAGTAAAGCCTAGAGTAACTTCTTTATGGAACAACTTTTAATTATATATTGAATTTACTTAGTAGCTAGAAGGCCATCTTACTGATTTAGCCACTTCTGTTTTGTTTTACTATATGTTGACAAATTAGAGTTTTACACATACATGTCATTTCTTTTTGAGTAAGCTGTAGTAGATAGTGTCTTTCAAGGAATTCTTCCACTTCATCTAAATTGCCAAAGTTATTAGCGTGTTCCTTCCTTATCCTTTAAGGATCCTTACACTCTGCAATGTCCCTTCTCTTGTCCTTGATATTAAACATTTAATTTATTGAAACTTGTTCTATCCTCAGTCTGTCTACAGGAATAACTATTTCATGTTCACTTAAAAATATGTATTTTCTTACTGTTGATTGGCATGATCTATGAATCATCAGTAAGGTCAAGCTGGTCAACAATATTCTTTAAGACTTCTTACTAATTTTTCATTTGTTTTGTCATTTACTGAGAAAGGGGTTTTGAAATCTCTGACTTTTATTGACTATTTCTTCTTGCAGTTCTATCTGGCAGTGTAGCTAGAAAGTTCACGGGACACCAGGAAGGTCAATGTGGTTACAGCAAGACATTGAGAGAAGGAGCAAGATATGAGGTCAGAGGTCTTTCAGTGTCCCGAAGGCCTCTGCAATCCCAGCACTCGGGAGGCTGATGCAGGAGGATCGTTGCAAGTTCAAGACCGGCCTGGGCTACAAAGTGAGCTCAAGGCCAGCCTGAACTGCATAGCAAGACCCCATCTCAAAGAGAAAAAAAAAACCTAAAATGTTTACTCTGAAAAAATTAAATAAATAGAACATTTACTCTACTTACCATGCTGACAAATTAGAGGACTAAGAGTAGAAGCAGGTGTATTAGTTAAGAAGACAGTGATACCAACAACAAATTATGGTAGTTGGACCAGGATAGTAACTGCAGAAATAGTAAGAAGCAGGCAGATTATAATGTGAAGGTAGAGTCAATAAAATTTGCTGACAGATGGCTTTTCAGTATGAAACCAAGAATGACCTAGAGTTCTTTATATTATATAAAATTAGGTCAATCGGGACATTTCCGATATATACAATGATCATATTCATAGGGACTCTGTACCTGTACATAATATATTTTGATTTCTGTATTTCTCCCAATCCCTTCTCCTCCCTTTGACCCATCTCCCCTTCCTATTACAAAGCTTTGTTTCCATTTTATCCTTTTAAATTTTTTCCCTTTTCCCTTCCTTCCTTTCCCCCTTCTCCCACCCTAGTTCTTCTTTCCTTTTGAACAATTTCTTCTACTTTCACAGTATCTATTGTACACTTTGGTCCTTATTTACTCTTTCAGTTTCACACACTAGGGAGACAATGTGATGTTTATACATGTGAGTCTGATATTTGATAAATAAGTTTAGTAATTTGCTCTTCTGCTACTGTGTCTACAGAATGGGTAATGTGTATTTGATACTCTTTCTCCCACTTCTTTCCCACAGGTACAACACACACCAGCTACTACGAATTTGTCTTAGGTATAGGAATTGAAGCCCACAGGTCACTATTTTTAAACTGTCTAATGCTGAAGTGGCTTTGGTGCAGAGGAGGATCCCAACAGACAACATCTATGTTTCTTAGTGTAGGAGCCAACTAAATCTATATTAAAATTAACACCTACAGGGCCCTCTCCTCTCTACCGTTCTCAAAATAGAAACCCAACCTGTCTTATCACTTACAGCCCTGTGGGACAAATAGCTTAGCCCAGGCTCCAGATTGCTGCCTTGCAGAAGTCATAAGTGGGGAACCAGTCCTGCAGCAGGCAGGTGCTGAACTTGGTCGGTATGTACCTGACTCAACTTGCCTCTGACTTCACACAAAGGCCCAAACTGGGTTGAGCTTTGCTTCAGCTGAACTCCAGCCACAGGCAAATTGGGAAGCTTGCAGGAGAAGCAAGCAGCTAAATTTAATAAGTCAATTTACATTTAGGTAGAAGATAGCTTAAAGGCTACAGAACATATATGTACACAAGGCCTTTCAGTCAGCAAATGCCTGACTGACATTTAGGCCAGTCTGAGCCACTAAGCATTACTTGTCTGTCAGCCTCCTATGGGATAGCAGGGAAGGCAGCAAGAAGAGAGGTCCAAAAATCTATAATCCATTAGACATTATTGAGAATTTGACTCCTCATGAAAGAGAAGGGGCAGAAAGAATTCTACCTATAAAGCTCCCAAATAATCTATGGTTTCAAGATCTGGTAAGAGTAAGCATTCCTACTGAGAATAAAGTGACCCTGAACCATATACCAAAAGAAGGCTTGCACAGTCTAGAGTGCAACCAGAGGAAGTAAAGTTATAGGTAAGAGCACTAAGATAGATACACACTATGTCCCTTTCCCTCATGGGTCACCAAACTGAATGGAAAGGAATGAGGAAGACAATCTATGCATTCTAAATTCAGGGCCAATGACTGACCTGCTACTCCCAAAGTAAATGGTTCTGATCTGAGGATCCTATGTCCATATGGAAAGAGTCCGCATCACTATCATGACCATCATAAATACCATCACAGTCATCTTTAACCAAAGGGCCCAGCAGCCAAATGAGCCAGAACCACGATCCACTTCCAAACAGACCAATCCCAGGCCACTTCCAAGAAGACTGATCACAGGCCACTTTTGTTCATTACTAGATGTCCAGAGATGCTGATTAATCCCAAGTACAATGTCTAACATATGATTTTAGTCCTCAAAAGAAAACTAGTAACAACTTTCAAACTGACAATGTCATCCACAAAACAAAGAAAATATAGCATTTCAATTGGCCATATAGGAAACTATAAAGGAAACTAGAAATTTTTAAAAATTTTAGTAAAAAATATCAATTTAAACATTTAATGACAGACTGTTTTGTTCTAGGCACTTTACTTAATTTTTAAATTTTATAAAAACCTATGAAAAAATTTCCCACATTCACAGAGATGCTAAATCACATAACTATTGTGTGGCCAAGGTAGGATCCCAAGCCAGGACTGTCAGATTCCAAAGTCTATGGTGCCTAATCACTGGACCAAACCGTTTTGCTATGGACTTTGTTTTAGGTTTTAGGGAGGAGCCAAGAAACCTAATCTTTTCAGAGTCCTACCCTGTGTCTGTCCTGAATTCTTCCGTGTGGACCAACATTACAAAACAAGTCTGAGAATGGCTCTGACAGAAGTCTAGGTTAATAGTTTCTCATGTTGGAGCAAAAGCTCCAAGCCCTATTCTCCATTTTGCCAGCCTCCCAAGCCATTTTCATCCTGAAAGTGAAGAAGATGTCATCTTTGAACATTTTTTAAAATTTTTATTTTTATTAGTACGTTTGTAGCACATCATTTTTACATTCATCATGGAGAGTTGGTACATGTTGTACATAGCACATCTTAATTCCTTTTCTTTAAACATTTTAAAAAGCTAAGTATTGGTCTCCTTTGGGCCTGAAGCCTCAAGCAGCAGATCCATCTGTCTTGCGCTGGCAAAAATGAAGTACTGGTGAAGCAAGGGGATTATGGTTAGTCTGAGACCATAGCTCCCTATACTAAACACATACAATAATTAGTCTACCTGTGTTTTGCAATTATCTTGCTAAGCTAGTGACCTAGTGACCCTTTTTTGGATAAAACAGTCCCTAGGGAAGAAAATATACTGAAGAAAAAGTAACACACTGCAGCTATATTTTTTTCTATAGGTTCCACGAGATGGTTTGCATGCTTGTTTGTTTGTTTTGGCAGTGCTAGATATTAAACACAGGACCTCACACCTACTAGGCTATGGCTTTACTACTGAGATACATTCCCAGCCCCAGATCCCACTTTATTATTTTTCTTGTTTATAATCCATATGCTCAGATGTCATTAAATTGAGCAGTCCCAGAAGACCTAAATCCTGAGGCTTGGTCTGTGCCAGAAGCCAGGAATGAGTGCATGAGTGAATTGACCTATTATTTATAAGTTAAAAACATAAGTAATTTTTAAAGGGAGAACCACTGAACTTATCACAGATAATAGCAATAATCAATAACGTTAATTGTATTAATTCATGAATTAAAATTTAATCCTATTGGTGTAACTTAGAAAAGTCTGAGGTTTACTTTTCCCTGGTCCTAGCAAAGATGTCATTCTAGGCAGTTCAGGATATAATTTATATCAATTTTTTCATTATCTAGAAGACGAAAAAACCAGCCTTTTTGTGTACTGTGGAGAAAATCAGTCTCTAGCTTTCTGGTAATTTAAGGCCAAATGTTATTATTCGCATGCATATATTTGTGCATAATGTATTCTGGGCATGCCCAAATGGCAAATTCTCTCAATACCCTTGCAAATAGGTGATTCTCAGTGTCACTGAAGAAGAACAAAGGATAATCCCCAAATCCTAAGTAATCCCAAACCAATGCAATTTTATTGAGGACGCTGTACCCAGCACTGGACCTTCTATGTTACAGATCTTCAAAAATGTATATTGTGTGTGTGTGTGTGTGTGTGTGTGTGTGTGTGTGTGTGTCAGAGACAGAGATAAATCTTTAAAAGTTTTCCTGATGTCCCAATGTCCAAAGCTAGGCCAAGCTTCAATCCTGATCTAGATTCATTCTACTGTTCACACATTCTCATCACTGAAAGCACATTTCTACAAAGAGAAGTGTCAGACAATCATACAAAGTACTCAAGAAACACCTGCTAAAGCAAAATAAATTACCAAAAGCCCCTGAAACAAGATATTAGCCTGACTGCTTTAACTTCATATACAACAAAGGACTCCTATTTCAAAAATGTTACCAGTTAGAATTCCCTTTGTTTACAAATGTGGTTCTGAATGATTATGTTTCCAAAATTCATATTCATGATTAAAGGACAATATTTTCATTTCCAAAGTATACTCAAAAGCCTGAAAAGCTTGTTCCAACATTATGAGCGTATAGTTGAAGCCTTTTAAGGAAATTAGTTTACAGAGGTTCTAGACTGTTTAAAGAAAACATCTTCTGCATTACTTACTACTCATCTCTTGCAACTTGTCTAAATACAAATTCTAGTTCATCTAGCAAATTCTAAGGTTCCAGTAGTAATTCAAGTTCCTTCCCCTTCAGTCAGGTTGAACTAGCCAATAAATTTTCAAAGCCATAACTAGCCAATCTCTTCTCCACAATTTCATGAGAGGTTATTGATGTTGTGGCTACAAGGACCATCTGAGCTTCTGAGACCTACACTTGAGATACAGCCCTATAGTACAGTTCAGCAAGCGTCTGGAGGTTTCAGATGGGATATCTCAGTTAAATCTGTGGAGTCAGTGGAGTCTCAAGCCGCATTCTAAAAGCTAGATGTGTCAGCAGGCATCCTCTTTATAAGATCCTGTTGCTCTACCACATGGATCTCAAGATACCAACAATCATATGGAAAAATAAGAAAGGAATCCGGAGTGAGGGCATTTTTGGCTGGTGTAACTAGGGATCCACCTTCCTCACATTTTCACTATCAGGTTTTAAACCATCTTTGAAGCCAAGTTCTAAAATTAGATCTTTGACTTTACAAAGAAATAGAGACAACAAGAAGGAATCATCTCTAGGAACCATAACCTATTGATAGGCCAAAGCCTATTAATAAATTTCTAAACCAAATTAAACTTGACATTAAGAAGGAAAGAAAGGAAAAATATACTGAATGCTTAGCATGTGCCAAACATTATCCTAATATAATGTCATCCAATGCTCAGGTGTGTGTAATTGTCCCCACGTTACCCCTATGGAAACAGACACAGATTTAGAAACTCGCCCAAGATATTACAGGCAGTATATGTTGGAGTTATGATACAAAAATGATCTATCAGTCTCACTGTAAAGTCAGTATTTTTTCTGTTGTATCTTTCTATGAGCCAAAAACACATTCTTAAAGAGCTTTTAGGGAAAGATCCATTTGATACACACCAGTGTCCCCAGATGAAGTCCCAGGTATCAGCTCAAAGTGAAGTCCATTGAGCACTCCCCAAAACAGGAGTTTCTAAGAGTCAAGTACAGAGAAAATGTTTGTTTCTTATGATAGCCACAGGCAGGGAGGGGTCCCAGACATTAAGAAATGGCACAGCTGAGACTATACCCTACTTCTCCAGTCCTGACCTCTGCTTATTTACACAGAATAACCTTTCAGAACTCAGGCAAGCAAAGTCTTTGCAGGTACCACCAAGCCAAACATTAGAAACCAATACTTTAGTTTCTTTACAAGTGGTTCCTGGGCCTCTCTGGAGTGGGGACAATATCTGTTCTTCTGAATTGTTGCTGAAATGACCTGATACGTGTCCACTTGTGTCCTGACACTTATTAAAAAGGGAAAACAGAAGTACTGAGAAATGTAGAATCTTTTTTTTTTTTTTTTTTTTTT
>NW_004955589.1:113854-120369 GCF_000276665.1 Chinchilla lanigera
GCAGGCGCTTTGCCGCTGAGCTAAATCCCCAGCCCCAGAAATGTAGAATCTTACCTACAGATACCATAAGAACCACGACTTACTTGCACAACTCTCTGGATATACTAAGATCCACTAATGTATGCATTGTTACAGGTGAACTTCATGGTCTGTGAATTATATAGATCAATAAAAGTATTCTAGTCTTAAATGTCATGACTTACCTTCTGGACAATGCTTTTGAAAGAGAAGTAATATGTCTGTATTGAAGGATATAATATTGGCTAGTAATTCATTTTTATCCAACATGATCAAGCCTCTCATGTATAAAACATTATGCTAGATGGTAGGAAATACATACTGGTAAAAAATGAGCTTGCAATAATTATACAATTTGCTGAGTATTTAGTATATGCTACACATTATCTCCATCAGTGAGGCAGAAGTTATTTTTCCATTGTTTAAGTTGGGAAACTGAGGTTAAGAGATTTATTAGATGGCTGCCCAAGGAATACAGCTAAGACTTGAGGTCAAATCTTTTTTACTACAAAGTCTGTAATTGTATCTACTACGTTAAACAAACAAGAAAAAGAAAAAAAGACTTGGTGCAAAAATACAATAGAGTAAGGCAGGTGTGGTAGTGCATGCCTGTAACCTCAGCAATCAGGAAGATGAGACAGGAGGATTGGCACCAGTTTGAGGCCAGCCGGGGCTATCTACTGAGTTCAGGCCAGCCTGAACTAGGTAGTGAGACCCTGTCTCAACAGAGTAAACGGTGGTATTCTGAAAAGGGGCAAAATATGGAGAGAGTTTCAACATTATAAACTGAAATGCTAGAGTTGTAGTACAAGGATGGCTTTAAAATTAGCAGTGTGGAATCTGGGGCCTGAAAGTTTTCCTGACACAACTCTCATTTTAACAAAAACAAACAATTCCAAAAGGTTCATAAAATTGATAATGACCATAAGATCTAAGCAAAACATAACTTTTTGTGTAGTTGTTCTGGTCTAGGAACCCCTAGCTATGAGAACAATGGGTATATTTCAGGGGAAAAACCATTAACAATTTATGAACAAATACTTATTCTAAGTATTTACCAAGCTCTAAGCACTGTGTAGATTATGAGTTGAATAAGATACAATAAACTGCCGCCAAAGGAGTACCCATATAGGATCTGACTGACCCCAGATATGGCACACTGTACACACTATTAAGTGTCAAACTTACACTTGATATACTTTATGTACATAACTGACACTTTCCCAAGGGTGCAGGCCCAAAGAACCAGATTACTAATAGAAAGTACATTCTAAAATTCACCTTGAAAACTTTTGAAATCATTACTCTTATATATAGTCCATTATACTTTGATAGACTGGAAGAGTCTTCACAGGGCCAGAAGATATTTCTTCTTTTCCTGACTTAAAGCATTTTTAGATAACTTTTTCACATTGTTTGTGTTTGAGTAAGCCCAATACTCCTAAAATGGCACATAATTCTATAATAAAGATACAGAGATAAACTGGTATAATAATAGTTAAGAGCAATGGTACTGTACTAGGCTCCAATCCTGCTTCCTTCACCTTCTAGCTATGACTTTGGAGACTCTTCTGCTTTGTAAATCTATCTCTTCATCCATTAAATTGGATAAAAATATAAATAGAAATGTTGTGAAGACATGAACGAGTATGTGAAACATGGTCAGCACACTATTTCTTGGTATATAGTAAATCCTCAATAAATGGCAGTGATTATTGCAAAAACCCATGAATTAGGTAAGCCTAATAGCTCAGTTCATTTTCAGTTAGATAAGCATTTATCTAATTGAAATGCAGTCTCTGCTTTTCACATGTGTGTGAACAGTGTATCTAAAAAGTGCATTTTAAAAAATGTCCTGCAACATGTCCTCGTATCAGGAGGTGGAGCCAGTACCAGTTTTTCTGCAATCATTTTACAGATGGGAATGTGAAGAAGGAGGAAGATAAACATGTAGAGAGGTGGAGTTAGGTTTGATTGGAAATGAATCAGCCCATCACACAGAAAACAGCACCCACATGTTCTAAGCTATATAATGGTCACTCTCCCAATCCATCATCACCCTGCAAGCTGCATCAGGCTTTATCCTACTTGTTCCTTTGGTGAACCAGGTAAGAGAAAATTAATTCAGCTACCACTATGGATATTTAGTGCTATGCTTGACAGAAACACAGGAGTATCAGTTAAAGCAGAGATCATGCTACAGTTAGTCACTTTTTTGTATCTTTTTTTATTTTTAGTTTTTGTTTGGTTTGTTAGTTTAGCTTATTCTTGGGTCATTCTAGAATAAGTTTGTCTATGAGAAAGAATAGTCCAAGTAGAAGTTGTCTTCTTCTAGTTATTCTGTACTCTTTTCTCTGACTTTTTTCATGTCATATTTTCCCGGCCATGCAGCTCAAATAGGAAGAGGCTAGTATTATTATAGTCTCTTCATTGTTTAGTATTAATTCCTAGACTTTAAGATCTAATTACTCACTATTCAAACTGCTGCCTATATTACTGAGCTTTTCTCCCTGAGACCAGTGAAAACGAACAGTATTTGATTAAGTGCTGAGATTAGGACAGTTCCTGAGCTCTGATAAGGGCTATCTCATGCCTCTGAAGTACTAAGAAACTGTTAGCCCACTTTGCCCATTTTTTATTTTCTAAAGGCCTTTAGGATCTAATTCAGGTTCTGATACCAAAAGGTTCTATACCAAAACAGAATTCAGGTTCTATACCAAAACATAGATGTCATGGAAGAATGCCTGTCACTTTTGACCAAAGGAAAAAAAAAAAAAGCAGCAGTAAAACTACAAAGACAGATTAGGACAATGATGTCTGCACAGTTCTGATAACTTTCGAAGCCCTAGGACAACACCCAAAACAACAAACCACCCAAGACATTATACAAGACTATATTTGTTTAGGACAAGAAATATGGAGATCTGATACCTAGTCCCAGTTGGGCCAATAATATGCCATGACTTAATCTTAGCAAAGTAATTTAAAGTTAGTAAACTTCATTGAGTTGAAAGGTATAAATCCCTAACCCATCTTATTTACTGAGTTTTAAAAGAGAAAAGAGGTTTGAAAATTGTATTAAAGATGACAACTGTTGATAAAAGAAAAGAAAATGATGGTAGAATCTCCTCTCTCTCTCTCTAGGTTTACTTAAATTTGAAAAAGATGACAGACCTCTTAAGAAGTGTTGTCACCGTCATTGATATTTTCTACAAATACACCAAGCAAGATGGAGAATGTGGCACATTGAGCAAGGATGAGCTAAAGGAACTTCTAGAGAAAGAGTTTCGTCCAATTCTGAAGGTAAGGACCATGTGCTAGGACTGAAAGCTACTGGGGTCCTGTAGATGCTCTGTTATAGGACAAGATGAGCTAAATATACACAGCCCCAGTGGTCTTGGAGAAAACTTTATGAGTAGTATTTTTGGGACATAATAAAATCTGTTGAGTCAGCATGTATCTTTAGAAGCATTAATAAGTAATACTTTAATGAAACCTTACAATTTATAGGGTACTCAAATGGCTACATTATAAAATCTATCATAAAAATTAGTAAAAGGTAGGATACATTATAAGACTGATACAATGGCAGTAGCAGCTTTGCAAATATTTATCTATATAATTTCCATAGTACTTTTCTTATGAACCTTTATCTCACAACATGAGTCAAATCATTTGGATTACACTGAAACAGCCAGGCATGGTGGTGCATGCCTGTAATCTCAGCACTTGGGAGGCTGAGGCAGGAGGATCACTGTGAGTTTGAGGCAGCCTGTAAACAGTGAGTCCAGGCCAGCCTTAACTACATAATGAGACCTGTCTCAAAAAAAAATTATACTGAAGCATATATTTTTTAAAAGGTGAATTTTTTTTACTCAATTTCTTATGCACTCCCACCTTATAAACACTCAAACTTTCTCATTTACTCAGGATTCCACTTCTGAAAAAGCAAAAAATAAATCTGCTAAAACATGAATTAATAAATTATCCTATCACACTGGAGGGAGGGTGGAAAGGGATATCATCTACAAGGGGAGAACAAAATAGCTGAGATAATTAAAAACTGAAAATAAAGTATAAGCATTTTTCCAACAAGTTGGGGAGGGTTCAGGTATTAATTGCAAAATAATAGGTACTAACATAGTATGTATTAACATAAATGTTTAAAATTTCTGCAAAATTAAGATATATAAGTTGCTCCACTCCTTCCTATATGCTATACCTGAGCATTTAATCCTTTTGCTTATCCTTGAAATGTCTTCTAAGGACCCCAGGAGTCTTTATTTTCTACTACCACTTCATATTTTCTAGGTCCTATTAACCCAAAGCAATCCTTGATTTGGACTAAAATTACATAATATCAAATAGATACAAATTCATACCCCCACTTGGATGTTTCAGCAGAGAATATGGGCTAGATTAACTAGATCTCCCTTGATGTGTCATTCATATACAGAACCCAGATGATCCAGACACAGTGGATGTCATCATGCATATGCTGGATCGAGATCATGACAGAAGACTAGACTTCACTGAGTTTCTTCTGATGGTATTCAAGCTAGCTATGGCCTGCAACAAGGTCCTCAGCAGAGAATACTGCAAAGCTTCAGGGTCAAAGAAACATAAGCGTGGTCACCGACACCAAGAAGAAAGTGAAACAGAAGAGGAAGAAGAGGAGACACCAAAACAGAAATCAGGTTATAGGCATTCAAGTTGGAGAGAGGGAGATGAGCACGGTTATGGTTCTGGGGGTTCAAGGGGAACTGCAAAACGTAGACGTGGGTCCAACTCCAGGAGGCTGGGAAGGCAAGGTGAATTGTCCAGCTCAGAAGGATCTGAGACAAGTCACTATGGCTCTAGCTATGGTCACTCCTGGAGTAGCAGCAAAGAGAGACATGGTTTGAGCTCTGGAGGGCTAGGAGAAAGAAGAAGCAAGTCACATCATAGCCCCTCTAGGGAATCTGGGGAGGAACATGAATCTAGAGCTGAATCAAAGAGCAAGGGAAAGAAAAGTCACGGTGGTCTTTCACAAAATGAACATGAACCAAATTCTACTCAGACAAGAAAGAGTGGAGGACAAACACCTGCCTCTACCTCTGCAGGTTTAGAAGGCAGCAAGGGACAAAGTCATGCATGTGGATATAGCAATTCTGGTGAATGTAGAAGACCACAAAATGCTTCTAGTTCTTGTCACCCAAGTGGATCTGGAGGTCAAGGAAATCAATCTAGCTATAACCAGTCAGGTTGTCAATCAGGAAACAGTAGAGAATATGGTCAGGGATGTATCTCAGGGGGTCATTCCTCTGTATGTCCTCAATCTGAGCCTAGCTCCTGTAGGCACTCTTCTGGTCAGAGAGGATACAGACATAGACAGTGTGGTCAGCCACAGAACTGTGGAGGACAACAGAGAATACATTCAAGTCAGTCCTCTTGCTATGGACAACAAGGCTGTGGCTCAGGTCAATCTTGCTGCAGACAACATGGGTCTGGATCAAGTCAATCCACTGGTTATGCTCAGTGTGGGTATGGTACTGGTCAGTCCTCTTCCTACGGACAACAAGGCTGTGGCTCAGGTCAATCTTGTTGTAGACAACATGGGTCTGGCTCAAGTCAATCCACTGGTTATGGTCAGTGTGGGTATGGTACTGGTCAGTCCTCTGGTTACGGACAACAAGGCTGTGGCTCAGGTCAATCTTGCTGTGGAAAACATGGGTCTGGATCAACACAGTCCAGTGGTCACTGTGTATCCAGCTCAGGTCAGTCCTCTGGCATTGGACAACATGGAACAGGACACTCCTCAGTCACAAGACAAAACAGATCAAGCGCAAGTCACTATTCAGGCAGGGAACCAACTAGTTCTACTTCAAGTCAGTCAACAAGCTCTGAACAACATGAGTTAGGCACAAGCAAATCACACTCTGGTCCACAAAGGAGTACTTCAGATCACTCTTCAAGGAATGAACAACATGGCTTAGGTTCTGAAGAAAATTTGGGATCACATCAGACTCACACAAGATCCCAACAAGGAGAAGCAGGATTAAGGCCTCAAGGGAGACAGGGAACTCCTCATGAGCAGGCAAGAGACACCACCAGGCACTCCCAGTCACAAAGGGGACAATCCCCTCAGTCTGGCAGGGCACCCTCTAGGAGAAGGGCCCCATTGACCAGTGAGTCCAGCGGCACTGAAGAGCACTCCGAGTCCTCACACACACACTCAGAAGCCGCTCAGGCCCAGCCTGGCTCTCAACATGGTCAGTCGCCATCCAGACCTCAGGGAAGACAGCAAACTCCAAAGCAGCAGTCCAGAGATACCTCGAGATATGGCCAGCAAGCTCATGGACAGTCCCCACAGTCTGCCTCAGGAGCACCTGCCAGAAGGGCACAGTCTCACAGCCAGGCCAGCGATACAGAGGAGCATTCCCAAGCCCCACAGGGACAATCAAGGTCTCCTCAGCGCCACACCGGGTCTCAACATGGAGAGTCAGGATCCAGGCCTC
>NW_004955589.1:124361-129634 GCF_000276665.1 Chinchilla lanigera
AGGCCAACAGGGACAAGCAAGATCTCCTCAGCGATCTCAACATGGAGAGTCAGGATCCAGGCCTCAAGGGAGACAGAGAACTCCTCATGAGCAGGCAAGAGACACCACCAGGCACTCCCAGTCACAAAGGGGACAATCCCCTCAGTCTGGCAGGGCACCCTCTAGGAGAAGGGCCCCATTGACCAGTGAGTCCAGCGGCACTGAAGAGCACTCCGAGTCCCCACACACACACTCAGAAGCCCCTCTGGCCCAGCCTGGCTCTCAACATGGCCAGTCGCCGTCCAGACCTCAGGGAAGACAGCAAACTCCACAGCACCAGTCAAGAGATACCTCGAGACATGGCCAGCAGGCTCATGGACAGTCCCCACAGTCTGCCTCAGGAGCACCTGCCAGAAGGGCACAGTCTCACAGCCAGGCCAGCGATACAGAGGAGCATTCCCAAGCCCCACAGGGACAATCAAGGTCTCCTCAGCGCCACACCAGGTCCCAACATGGAGAGTCAGGATCCAGGCCTCAGCGAAGACAACAAACTCCACATCAGCAATCGAGAGATACCTCCCGACATGGCCAGCAGCCTCATGGACAGTCCCCACAGTCTGGCTCAGGAGCACCTGCCAGAAGGGCACAGTCTCACGGCCAGGCCAGCGACACAGAGGAGCATTCTCAAGGCCCACAGGGACAAGCAAGATCTCCTCAGCGATCTCAACATGGAGAGTCAGGATCCAGGCCTCAAGGGACACAGAGAACTCCTCATGAGCAGGCAAGAGACACCACCAGGCACTCCCAGTCACAAAGGGGACAATCCCCTCAGTCTGGCAGGGCACCCTCTAGGAGAAGGGCCCCATTGACCAGTGAGTCTAGCGGCACTGAAGAGCACTCCGAGTCCTCACACACACACTCAGAAGGTGGTCCGTCTCAGGCTCGATCTCAACGTAGAGCTTTCGGATATAGCCGGGCACACCTGCCTCATACTCACTCACATGCACGGGATAGCATAAGGAAGTATTCAACTCACATTCATACTTATTCTGGATCAAGGAGTGGTCAATTCCAAAATAATGGTCAACATATACATGCATCCAACCATCGCTGGAGACATGGTAGCTATGGCTCTGCAGGATATGACTATGGTCAATCTGGATATGGACCTTCTCATGCCAACAGAACGAACAGCCAAAATGCTAATCCTCTGAGATCATCAGAGAGATCTAGAAGTACACACGTGTCTAACCATGGTCAATCCTTTTCCCTATCTGACCATGTTGGGTCCAATGCAAGTGAAAGAGTGAGAGCTCCAAGTTCTTCTCATGTACATTCCAATATAATTCATGCCCAGTCAGTTGATCCCTACAATCAGTCTGGGTCCAGTATATCTAGAAGGGGAATGTGTAGTCATGATCATTCTTTTTTAACTGCAGAACCATCAAATGACCCTGATTTTCAACATGAATACAGTAGAACAAAAAAGCAATCATCTATTCATAAGAAATGTAGTGATGACTCTGATCCTAGCCATGCAGACTACATATCTTTTCCTGGACATTCAGAATCTAGTTCAAGTAGAACCCAACCTGGATTCAGTGCCACTGAAGGGCAAGTATATAGCCATAGCCCATCAAGTGCCAGTGATGAGCTGCTGATTGACACCAGAATCAGAAGTCAAAGATCCATTTCCAGTTACTATCTTGATAGCCAAGAACCTATGGAAACTGAAGCATATAGATATAAATATTTATCAAGTACAGCCACAGTGGGTGGGGGAATTCAAGGACAAGATTTAGAATCTAATCCATCTGAGTGGATCACAAGATACAGTCAGAATTTAGTTGACAATCAGCCACGAATCTCTGAGGCCAGAGGTTACCATGGGAGGGGGAGAACTGACTTAGATTGCTTCTACTCAGATAGCAACACTCCACTCTATGAATATGTCCAGGAACTAAGGCATTATTAGACAACCAAAGAATCCATGACAAGAACTAACTGAAAGAAGAAATGAAGCACTGTAAAAAAATAATAATAATAAGATATATAATGCAATCTCTTTTTGTTAGTAGGACTGTATGTCTGTTCTTTTATATTAACTATATTACTTTACTAATTTTTTGATGCAGGATCTTTATATAGTATTCCATAATCACTAAGCTCTTTGGATAGAAAATAGTGAATGGAAGAATGGAATAGCAGTTGGGATTACATCACAAATATATAATAAAATGATTGGATGTTTGCAGAAAAAAATGAGTATTTAAAAATTCCCTGAGACTCAAAATTTGGATTTTCCTGATTTTGTTTTAATGGTTATAGCAAACCTATCAAAGAAGCTAAGCAACATAGCTGAGAAGCCAAAATTTCTTAAGTAACATTATAATTACTGTAGTTCCCTAGATGGAGATGCAGAATATTTTCATCTTTTTGTTTCACCACTGGACCTCCATACTACTACTTTTAAATTCATTGACATGACCCCCTGGTTATAGAAACCAGACAACTGTATTGCATTAAAACTGACAATAAACTTTTCATCAAAATATTCTTCATCTTCTTTTTCATCTCCACGAACACAAATGCAGATCCCTGTCATGGTGTGAGGGGAGCTGAACATTTTTCTTGTATCTCTGGATACCTGCATGGCAGTGAAGTACTCGAATATTAGTAATTAAAGAACTCCAAAGAAGGCAAAAGTCAATGATGTCTGATCTTTTCCTCAATCTTACTGGAAGAAAGGCTTTATACTGAGTTGAGCTCTGGTGCTTTGCTCAATCATGATCATTACAACAAACATTATCAAATATAACCCCAAGTAACTATCTCCTAACACAACCCAAGTTCTGGAAATAAAAATTACGTAGTATGGATTTTCTCTGTCAAAGATATTAATTGAAATATCCCTACCAATGGAAGCTAATAGAGCCTTGAGATTTCATATAGAAGAAAAACAATTAAAACATATTAAATATATATATTCCTCCTTAAAATGAGAAAATGTAAATCCACTGTGACTAATAAAAGAAAAAATAAAAAGCAGAAAAATATGTACAAATGATATTAACTTCAGCACAAATATTACTATTGTTAAAACCCAAAGATTATTTCCAGAACATTGGAGCTAAAAAAGATCACTCCCTTAATTTGCAGATTAAAAGAAAATATATTTAAGAAAAAGTGGTAATTCCCTAAAATCAGAATTTGGTGCTCTACCTCTCTTTGCCCCCAGATAAGTTATTTTCCTTATACTTTCCTTTTGGAATTTAAAATAAAGTGAAATTCATCAGTATATGTGTAAACTCACTACCCCTGTCATCTCAAGATAGGTGAATGCAGGCATGCAACACTCACCACCTCTTCCACAAACAAGAACCAAAGCAACAAATGTGTGGCTGCATTTTGACATAAGTGACCATCAGAGAACACTGAAAATCAGCAAGGGAGAGGCTTGGATCTTGCAAGGTTCAGACACTAGGAAAAGAGTATAGAGAAAGAAATAAAATACCCTAAGCATCTGCCACACCAACTCCACAGTTCAGGGAGAGGGAGACATCACTTCCCAGAAATAAGGGTGAAAGAGAGAGAAGGGACAAAGAAAGAAAGAGGCTCTATATATGTGGATACTGGCAATCATAGCTATTGCAAAGTTTCACAATACTCACAGATTTCCACCTACTTAGATAAGGAACCTGAAGTCTGCACAATAGCCTTACTTTGAAAAAGACTTCACATCACCTCTCAATAAACTCCCATGTTACTGCAGCCAGGGAATTACCTTAAAGGGGGAATTATTATCTGAATTTGCACTACTCTTGGGGTCAGAAATCCCACATATTCTCATCTCTGAGACCCATGGACATTCCACTGCACCTTCTTGGTTGCCTTGTGAACCAAACTTGGTCAAGCAGAATGACTCTGACTCAAACCAACTGCATGTAGGGGATAGATGCTGTGATACGTAAGAGAATGGAAGGGGCCACCTTTAAGAATCAGATCAAGGAACTTGCCCTCTAAGACCAGGAATATGGCCAATCCCATGGACATTTGCTGGTACTGAAGGCAGATGCCCAAGCAGTTCCTACTCTCCTCTCTTATGCTGTGCATAGACACTTGTTACAAGACAAGAAAAAAATAATGTGGCTCCACTACTGCCTGGCCCACATGGGAGTGCCACAGTGGCCTTAAACAATGCTGTAGCTCAAGCCATCAACTTGCCACTGGGTATGTATGGCTAAGAAGACACCAAGAGGAATTTTCCCAGGTTCTGGCTATGTCTTGTACCTTCTCATTCACTGATGGTCCTACACCTTAAAGGAAAGGAGAAGAGCCCTGACCATCCTTGGGCTTGCATGCCCAGAGGAGGTCCAAGAGGAATTTCACTTGGCTCTGGCCATGTCCAGCTCCTACTTGTTCCATGGCAAGCACAATAGCTGAAACAGTCTGGCGAAGCAAAGCCCTGGGCATAACCCATCCCCAGCCATCCACAGATGGTAGAAAGGGACCAAGCTTCTGCTTATGGGAGGGTGCTCTCACAGTAGCAGCATAGAAGAGCATCACAATTCCTGCTGCCACCACACCTATGCTGTTCCTACTGCTGACTGCTTCCACGCCTTGCCTGACCACATGCTGCTGTGAGGACTGGGTATGCATACCACCAGCAGCATACTGGGACTCTTGCCACTGCCTCTTGCCATAAAGTGCCTGACCTAATACACCATCTGGTCAGAGGACATGTGCTTCACTACTTTCACCACTAATGGTGTGGGCCATGCCAGAGACACATCACACTGCCTGAGGAAACTTCCCTCACCTGATAGGGAAACTTTCCTCACCACTCCTTTGTAGAAGTAGCCAGAATATGCACCCCTCATACTTTGCTGTCTACCGATATTTGTCTAAACTACTAGAGGTCCCTACTCTTATGCAGCCTGCAAAGGCAGTAGGTTTTTCTAACTCTGATATAGTATACACCAAGCCCAAATTCATTAACCATAACCAATGAAGTTATAGGAAGACTACACAACAGTGCCCAGATGGAAATAAAGCCAACAGTCCATAAAAACCAACACCCTCTAGGAGAAATCTGCTCACTAGGAAAGCCACCCCATAAAAGTGATTAGAGATATCTGACCCACTGGCTAAAAAAATCTCAATGTAAGAACTCAGGAAAAATTAAAAAAAAAAACAAAAAAAAAAAAAAAAAAAAAAAAAAGAGGAAAAGTGAGAAGAAGGGAGAGAAGAAGAGGAGAAACAAAAGATTTCAAAAAAACCCAAAAGGGATGAAA
>NW_004955589.1:129734-168428 GCF_000276665.1 Chinchilla lanigera
CAGGAAAAATTAAAAAAAAAAAACAAAAAAAAAAAAAAAAAAAAAAAACGAGGTAAAGTGACTCCTTCAAAAGATCACAACACACTAGCAAAAGATTTCAAAAAAACCCAAAAGGGATGAAATGCTTGATAAATAATTCAAAAGAATGATTATAGCTCAATGAGATCCAAGGAAATACATATACAGTTAAAAAAAATGAGAAGACAGTGAATGACATAAATGAAAAATTTAGCAAAGAGACAGATTTTGAAAATAGATTAAATATAAATCTTAGAAGTCCAGAGCTCAATAAGTTCAGTAAATCACATAAAAAAGTCACTTGAAAAGCTCAACAACAGATCTATCCCTTTTTCTCTTTCTAGCTATCCTTTATTATGCTCTTCGTACTCTGCCTTAATCAAATGAGAGATACCATACAGTATGTAAGCTTGTGTGTCTGATTTAATTCACTCAACAATATATTTTCCAGGTGCATCCATTTTCATACAAATATCTCCATTTTGTCCTTCTTGATAGCTGAGGAATATTCCATTATGAATAAATACCACATTTTCTTTATCCAATCTACTGTTGATGGGTATACCAGCTACTCCTAGGATTTAGGTATTATGAATTGTGCTGCTATAAATATTGGAATGCACATATCACTGTAGTATGAGGTCTTCAGATCTTTGGGGAAGACACCTAAAAAGGTGGGAAGGGGTCCTGGAGACCCAGGATGAGAGGAGGTGGGAGGATAATAAGTAAATTAAAGATATGCCATGTATAGGAACCTAATAATCTCAATGAATGTAAATATTTTATATCACAAACATAAAGTAGGATTAATAATATCATCAAAAATGAAAACAGGGAAAGGCGATTTAGAGTAGGAAGGAGGGAGGCAGGAAGAAAAGAGGATTTAAAAAGAATCAAACTGTATTAAGTACATGTAGCCACTCCAAGTTGATTGTAAATTGCATGTACTGCAAGTATGTACTAATAAAAAATAAAGTTAATACTTTTAACACAACTCCTCTACAATAAGTCAAGTAAAGAAAAGAATATCTGAGCTTGAAGGCAGGTCTTTTAAAATATCTTCAATAGACCAAAAAATGCAGTAGAAAGAATGAAGAGGCCATTCAAAATCTTTGGGACACCATGAAATAAACATCCTCATGCCTGGAATATCTAAAGATGAGGAGATAAAAGGTAAGATCATAGAAAACTTATTCACTAAAATAAAATAAGCACAAAATTTCCTAATCTTGGGGAAGACATGGACATCCATGTGTAGGAGGCTTATAGAATCACAAAAGACATAACAAAAAATGATTTTCACCACAGTATATTGTAATTGTCAAGTTGTCAAATGTAGAAGACAAAGAAAAATCTTTTAAATCTATGGAAAGTGCCAAGTCACATTTAGAGGCAACTCCACTAGAATAATGGCACATTTCTCAGTAGAAACCCAGAAAAAAAATAGAATAATGCATTCTGTGTCCTGAAAGAAAATAACCGCCAACATTACTATATCACTATATTACCAAAGCTTTCTTTTAGAAATAGAGACCTTCCAAGATAACCAAAAATTGAGGTAATTCATTATGACTAGAATAGCCTGGCAAAAGATAATTAAGGGACTCCTAAATTGAGATGTGAAAGAACAGTAACTACCATCATGACAGCATGTGAAAATATAAATTCCACTAGAAGAAAAAGAAAAAAGAAAAAAATTCCACTAGAAGAGTAGATACACAAAAAAGAAAAGGTTCAAATATTATCAATAAACTATCAAACCTCAAAGACAAGAGAGAAAAGAAAAATATTCAAACTAGAATAAAATAATCAAAATGAAAGAGTAAGTGCTTACCTTTCAATAATAATCTTGAATGTAAGTTCTCCAATTAAATACAGATTGGCTAAGTAGAATAAAAATCAAGACCCAAAAATATGGTGTCTATAAAACACTCACTTCACAAGTAAAGACATACATACACAAAGTGGATACATGGAAAGTGATGTTTCAAGCAAACAGAAACCTAAAGCAAGGAGAAGTAGCTATACTTACACCTGACAAAATAGACTTTAAGACAAAAATTGTAAGAAGAAATGGGATCAATTCATCAAGAAGCCAAGAAGCTATAATGATTGTAAATTCATATACATGTAACATCAGAGCACATAATTTTATACTATAATCACTATTAAATCTCAGGAGAGATAAGCTTTAATACAATAATAGTGAGAGGTTTTGATATCCCATTATCATCAGTGGGCAAATTATCCAGACCGCCCAAAAATATCAATGAAAAACTATCAGATTTAAGTTATACTATACATCAAAAGGACTTTAGACATTTACAGAATATTCCACCCAATAGCTTCAAAATACACGTGTGTGTATATGTGTACGTATATGTGTGCGTGTTTGAGTATATGTGTGTGTGCTACTGGGCTCTGAACCCAGGCCCTTGTGTATGCTAGGTAAGCATTATACCACTGAGCTACATCTCCAGCTCCTTTTATTTTTACTTCTTTTTATTTTGAAGGGTCTGTGTCTTGCTAAGTTCCAGACTAGCCTCAAATTTGTGATCTTCCTGATTCAGTCTCCCAAACCGCTGAGATTATTTGTTTGTGCCACCATGCTCAACTCAAATATTTCATTCTGTTCATAAGCACATGGAGCTTTCTCTAAAAGAGACTATACATTAGGCCACAAAAAAAGCCTTAACAAATTCAAAAGAAAGAAATCGTACCTGTATCTTTTCCATTCAAAATGGAATGAAACTGCAATCAACAGCAAAAGAAACTTTAGAAAATGTACAAATATTTGGAGACTCAGCAATACACTTTTGAACAAATAGTGGGAGGCTAAAGAAGCCAGAAGAGAACTTGAAAAATTTCTTAAAAGAAATGAAAACGGGAGCATAACATACCAAAGCTTGTGGAATGTAGCAAAAGCAGTATTAAGAGAGAAGTTTATAGCAATGAGTACCTACATAAAAAAGAATGATTTCAAAATAAACAACTTAATGCATCTGTAGGACTTTAAAAAGTAAGAACTAACCAATCCAAAATGAAAAGAGAGAAAGAAATAATAAAGATCACAGCAGAAATGAAATAAACTAAAAGATATACATAAGCCAAATGAAAGGAAGAGTTGGCTCTTTGAAAAGATAAACAAAATATACAAACCTTTAATTAAACTAACCAAAAGAAAAAGTTTTAAAAAGACTCAAATAAATAAAATTGAAGATGGAAAAGATGGAAAAGAACAACGGATACCACAAAAACATAAAAAGTCATTTGAGACTTTTTAAAAAATGGTATCCTATAAATTTGAAAATCTAAAATAGACAAATTTCTGGACACATATGAGCTACCAAAATTAGACCTAGAAAATATGAAAAGCAATAGTAGACCAATAATAAATAATACACTGAGTTAGCAATAAAATCTTCCAACAAATATAAACTCAAGACCAGATGGCTTCACCGCTGAATTTTACCAAACTTTTAAGAACTAACACCAGTTCTTCTTTCTTGAACTATCCCATTGAATTGAAAGAGAGAGAACCCTTCCAACTTCATTCTATGTGACCAACATTACCCTACTTCCAAAGCTAGAAAAATACATAGCAAAAAAGAAATTTATAGACCAATATCCCTCATAAACATAAATGCAAAAAACCTGAACAAGATATTAGAAAATTAAAAGTACGTACATCATGATCAAGTTTGTTTCACTACAAGTATTGAAGGATGGTTCCGCATATAAAAATCATAAACATGATATATTGTAATAATATACTGTATCAATGAAAGATAAAAATAAAGGTTAAAAATCCTATGATCATCTCAATAGATGCAGAAAAATGTTTAATAAAATTCAGCTTCCCTTCATGATGAAAGCTCTGAAGAAATTAGGTACAGAAAGATCATAACTCAACATAATAAAAGCTATATAAGACAAATCCATAGCCAATATCATACTGAATGGGAAAAGGCTGGAATCACATCCTCCATGATCAGGAACAAGACAGGGGTATCTACTTTACTGTTCTTATTCAATATAGTACTAGAAGTGCTAGCCATAGCAACAAGGCAAAAGAAATAAAAGGCATACATGCAGGAAGGAAGAAAGTCAAATTATCTCTGTCTGCAGATAATGTAATTCTATACATAGAAATAGTCAAAAGACTACTAACTGAAAAAGAAATTCAGTAAAGCTATACAGGATACAGAAATCAACATATGAATATCAGAAACTCTTCTATGCACAATAACAAATTTGTTGAGGATCATGAAAGCAATTCCATTCACAATATCCACAAAAATATAAAATACTTAGAAACAAACTTATTTGAGAAAGTGAAAAATCTGTACAATTAGAATTATAAAACACTGAAGGAAGAAACTGAAGGCAGTATAAAATAAAAAGAACTTCCATATTCATAGATTGGAGGAAATTAATTTTATTAAAATTTCCATACTACCAAAAGCAACCTACAGATTAGTGCAATCCCTATCCAGCTACTAATGAAATACTGCAAAGAACTACAAAAAAAGTTAAAATTCATATGGAAGCACGAAAGACCCAAAATATCCAAAGCAATTCTGAGCAAAAATGACAAAGCTGGAGACATCATGACACATGATTTCAAAACATACTACAGAGCCATAATAACTGAAACAGCATGACACTAACATTAAAAACAAACACATAGATGAATGGAACATAATACAGATACCAGAAATAAACCCACAAATCCACAGCCAACTGATTCTCAACAAAAGTGTCAAAACATATGCTTAAGAAAGGAAAGCATCTTCAACAAATGGTTCTGGGGAAACTGAGTATCCACATAGAGAAAATTGAAACTTGAACCCTATCTCTCACTGTGTACAAATATCAACTCAAAATGGATTAAACACCTGAAACTTTTAAAACACTGGCAGAAAACAGGGGAAATGCTTCAAGACACTGGAACAGACAACAATATCTGAATGTAACCCTGAAAGCATCAGGAACAAAAGCAAAAACTAGCAAATAGGACTATACCAAATTTTAAGTTTCTAAACGTAAAGGAACAATCAAGGGAGTAAAGAGACAATGGAAGAAGGTACTTGCTAATTATTCATCTAACAGAGGATTGATACCCAGCATATATAAGAAACTCAGAACAATTCAACAGTAAAGTAATTCAATTAAAAGATGGTCTGAAAAGACACTTCTCCGAAGAAAAAATACAAATGTCCAATAAAAAATGAAAAAAAAGTTCAATATCATTAGCCATTGGGGAAATGCAAATCAAAATTACAACAATGGGCTGGGGACATAGCTCAGTGGCATAAGTGCCTGCCTGGCAAGCACAAGGTCCTGAGTTTGATCCCTGGTACTGAAAAAAAAAAAAAAAAATTACAATGAGATATCATCTCACCCCTCTTTGAATAGCCATTATAAAAAAGCAAGCAAACAAAAATAACAACAACAGAAGAAACAAATACTGGTGAGTATGTGGAGAACATGAAAGTCTTATAAATTGTTGGTAGAAATGTAAATTAGTACAGCTATCGTGTAAAACAGTATGGATGTTTCTCAAAAAAGTAAAAATAGAACTACCATTCCTGAGTATATATCAAAAGGAAAGGAAGTCAGCATAGCAAAGACATATCTGCACGTCCATGTTTGTTGCAGCATATTCACCATAGCTAAGACATAAATCAGCATACTGCCCATCATAAAAGGATAAAGAAAATTATGTATATATTATTATGCAATATATACACATATATATTATATATATACACACACTAATGCATACATTCCATTTTTTCTGGAGCCACATTCATGTGCTTTGTTACTTTCACTCTAAAATCAGGAACAAGAAAAGAATGTCCACTATCCTATTCCTATTCAATATAGTTCTAGAAACATTAGCCAGAGCAACTGGACAAGAGAAAGAAATAAGTACAGATAGGAAAGGAAGAAGTTAAATTATCTTTATTTGTAGATGACATGATACTGTGCATAGAAGACCCCAAAAACTCCACCAAAAGACTTCCAGATTTAATAACTAAATTCAGTGGTACAGCTGGATACAAAGTCAACAAAAAATCAATAGCATTCCCATACACAAATAACAAACTCACTGAAGGAGAAATTAAGGAAACCACAATTTTCACAACAGCATTAAAAAATGAAATACTTTGGAATAAATCTAACAAAAAAAGTAAAAGATCTTTAACAATGCTAACTACAGTACTCTGAAAAAGAAGATCAAAGAGGCTATCAGAAAATGGAAAGATACCCCTTGTTCTTGGGTAGGAAGCACTATCACAGTGAAAATGGCCAGACTTCCAAAATTGTTGTATAGATTTAATGCAATCCTAACCAAAATGTCAATAGCATGCCTCAGAGAATTAGAAGAGACCTAGAATAACAAAATCAATTTGGGGCAGCAAAGGCAAGGCAGGGGGCATCACAATCCCTGACTTAAAATTATACTACACAGCTACTGTGACAAAAAAAAAAAAAATCAGGATGATACTGAGAAAAAAAAAAAAAAAAACACCCAAGAGTCAGTGGAACAGATTAGAAAATGTAGAAACAACTCCAAACACACTCGGCCACATTATCTTTGACCAAGGGGCCAAACATTTCCACTGGAAGAAAAATTGCCAGCAACAAATGGTGCTGGAAAAACTAGCTTCCTACATGCCAAAGATTAAAACTAGACCCATATTTCTCACCATCCACTAAACTAAAATCAAAATGGATCACAGATCTAAATATTAAAACAGAAACACTAAATCTGCTGGAAGACAGAATAGGTAGAAATCCTCAAAACACAGGTGTAGGCAAAGACTATGAACAAAACCCTAATCACACAGGCAATATTACAATGAATCAACAACTGGGATCTTATCTTATTAAAAAGCTTTTGCACAGCAAAAGCCATCAGTGAAGAGACAACCCAGAAAGTAGAAAAATATTTTGCCAGCTGTTCCTTAGACAAAGGACTAATATCTACATTATATAAAAGACTAAAAAAATCCTAAATTTAAAGACCCAATCCAAAAATGGGTATTTGAAAAGAATACATACTTCCTAGATGCAGAAATACAATCTGCAAAAAAATATGAAAAATTGTTCAATATCACTACTAGTCATTTGTGAGACACATTAAAACAATGCTAAGATCCCATCAGAGTCTAGAAAAGTGGCTATTATCAAGAATTTAATCAATAACAAATGCTGTGGGGGAAAAGGAACCCTTCTCTACTCTTGGTGGGAGTGTAAACTCATACAACCACTGTGGAAATCAGTATGGAGATCCCTTTAAAAATTAAAACTAGAGGTTCCATTTGACCCAGCTATTCCCCTCCTTGATAGCTCCCCAAAAGAATTAAAAGCATCATACTACAGTGATATATGCACATCTATGTTTATAATAGCGCAGTTTGTAATGCTAAATCTTAGAAACAGTCTAAATGCCCATCAGTGGATGACTGGATAAAGATGTGGCTTTTTATATAATAGAGTACTACTCTGCCATAAAGAAGGATAAACTTGAGGCATTTCTATGTAAATGGATGCACCTTAAGATCCTACTCTAAAGTGAAATAAATCGGACTCACATGTTTAAATACCACATCATTTATCTGGTGTGAGAAAGCAAAGGGTAAATATGGACTAAAATGTATGATAGACTGGGAAATAGAAAGTAATTTTTCAAATGGAAAGGGGAAAAGGGTAGGGGAGAGGGAAAGGAAGGAAGGGATAAGGAAAAAAAGAATAGAAGGGAAAATGAAGACAAAGCCTTTGTAAACAATAAGGGGAAGAAGGGTCAAAAGGAGGGGAGTGGATTGAGGAAAAAAAGAAGAATCAAGGTATATTAGGCACAGGTACAAATTTCCTATAGTGGACATGATCATTATGTATATCTAAAATATTCCAAAAAAGTTAATTTTTTAAAAAGAGTTTTAATGTATTACAGATTATTAAGGCTTTCAATAATTTGTGTCAATCAAATCTTGAGCACTGTTCCTAAAATATGACAAAAGTATCTTAAAATAACTTAAAACAGAGTTGTACACTTCCTTTCTAAGATGAAAAGAAAAAGTGACCCAGCAGGTATGATCCACAAGAAGAAGTCAGAAACTGGGGTGCCCCCATGTGGAACCCTTGTGTACAATTAAATTTCTTCCCTCCCATTCAGCTGGAGAGAAGACTCGTGAGTATGTACTGTACTACTACCTGTGTGTCAGCAGCTATAGATAAAACATACCTGTTGTAAGGAATACCCAGTGATGTCAAAGCATTCTTTCTAGCTAGCATGGCTGAGACTATCAGGGAAAAGCATATGACACCAAGGAGGAACTCTGAATGGCCAAAGTAGGAGGAACAAAAGATAAAACTCTTCATCCTCAAAACTTTTTAGATAGCAGTGACCTTAAGATGAGAGAAACTTAAGGTCAGTTTATACCTGATAGCATGTACTGGCTATTTTGTTAGAGTGTAAGACATAGTCCCATATGCTGCAAGAGCTTTTGATAACCAACAAAGACCTTCTAAAATATGCTGAGTGTAACCTGTGTTGAGCACACTAATTCAGTCAAAGGTGAGTATGGAAGCTGTAGGGGAAATGAACAAGAGAAAATTTTTAAAAACCAGAAAGGGTACAGATAGAGGCAACCCTAGATTTGATTAGAAATTTAAATGAAGAGAAGGTAGCTCTCTCTCTAATAACTATTTGGCACAGTTAAAAAGCACATAACTCTGACTCTGAAACCTGTTTTAAGCAATGTCTTACCTAATACTTGGGAGCATGCTAAACGAAAATGAGTGAAGCTGTCTTTACAAGTATAGTACACACAGTCACCAGTAGCAGTTCATAAGGATGGGCTTGTATTATGAAGCAATCTAGTCCAAGAAAATATGGAATTTGTAAGGGAACATGCCTACTCTTATAGATTATTTAGCTGTATCAATCTGCATTTTACATTCTTTCACATGTATATTATGTATACTGACAAAAAGCTTATATTCATCTACTGCCTAGAAATAAATTGGAGTAATTTTTAAAAGGATGAAATGGAGGACTGCCATTTAGTTTTCAAGTCATTTAGTAATGTTTCTACCTTCACCAACTTTCTCTAGAATTATAGCTTTAAGGACAGACTGATCATGAGTCCTTAATTAGAACATAGACACGAAGGGTAGCAGAAGAAGTTTCTCACAGAGAGGCTATTAGGAGGGAAGAAATATAGAGAAACCCTGCAGTATAAGTGTTGGATGACCTACACTGACTGGAAGAATGAGATCTATGGAGTTCAAGAACTTAACATACATGTGTAGGCAGATTATCCCCAGCTTATGTTTCCTCCTTTAGAACCAATGGGTGGATGGATGGCTGGACTGATGAATTAATGGATTGATGGATCAATGGAGCGATGAGAGAGAATACATTTCAAATAGGTTTTTAATTTTTTTAACGTTAAAATCTTCTCCATACCTCGTTCAGAACATGATTCCTTCCTTTTTGTCACAGAGATTTTCTTTGTGGTCATAGCAACTTTATATCACTTAGCAAGGGAGGCTGCATAGAGTTCACGAACTCAAATGCCAGCCAGGTCAGACAGCAGTAAACTGAGAAGACAGTTGGGTGGGATCCATGCATAGAGCTTTAATGAACCATGTTCTCATCCTTCTTCCTTAAGTATTCAAGATGAGATTTTGTCGGCAACGCTGTTTGTTGGAATTGCTGGGCTGACTAAATGTCTTCAAAACCAATCAACCAATAAATAAACAAAATCACATCTCATTTAAACTAATTTACTCCACATAGAATTTTAAAATGTACCAGAACCTGCAATTGTTTCCAACTAGTAAAATTTCAGAGGCTGGATGAAGGTTACGATGCCTCCCCAAGTATATCACATAAACTCTAGATTTCAATTTTTAGGGATTAGGAATACCTAATTGCCTTTACTTTCCAATGTTACTAGTTATTCATACTACTTTTTTCTCCCAAATCTTTGGGCACTCTTCCTAACACTTTTCTGACAAGTTTTTTCAGGCTTAGCTAGCCAAGTTTAGAAACATGGTTGAGCTCCACCTATGTGTGACAAAATACTCTTATTTCTACAACTGTTCTTTGACAGGAAACCCAGGAATGTGGTCTAGGTTGATCAGGAATACCTCTGATTAGTTTGATGATGCAATCTGGACAATCGAGATAATGTGGGTGTTTTCAGTGCAACATTAAGGTCACTCATTCATTCGTCTGTTCACAGGAGCGAAGTTAATAACAACTTAATTGACAGACACAATACCTGGCACTGAAGTTACAAATATGAGAAAGACACTGCCCCTGTTCCTTCGGAGTTCACTTGTTCATCAGGAGACCAAAATATGAGAAAACAACAGACATGAACTGTGGCCAGTATTATAAGGTACATTGTATAACCAAGGAACTACCTTTGCAGTGAAATGTTCGACTTGATTCAAAGTGAAGACACAAGATTAAATAAGTCTCAAGAAAAAAAGAAAATTTTCAGTGTGTCTTCAGAAATGGCCAGGGGTTACCCAGGTTTACCTGGAGAGACTACTTGAGGCACTTTTTAAAAAATCTTCATCAAGATTTAAACTAAGAAGGACCAGGGAGTGTGAACTGGGGAACATGAAAACAATCCAGCATAGCTAAAACACGAGTGTATGTAGCAGCACAACGAGAAAGGATGGCAGAACAACAGGCCACAGTAGGACACACAATGACCTTTTAAATACACCTTGCTAAGAACTTTACTCTTTATAAGCAATGAAGAGTCATCAAACGGCTTTTACAAAGTCACAAAGGTCTGATTTTCATTTTGGAAAATTTTTCTGTGCCCAATGGAAAATACTGGAGGTATGGAGACCAATTCAGATACCACTATAATGACCTCAATAAAAAATGAAGAGGTTCTGTGGACTACAGAAGAGGAGCTGGATATAGTGTACACCTCCGAAAAGATCCATGGTTGTATGGTTGTTAGTGACTGCATGAGAGGAAGATACCTAAGATGACCTGCAAGATCTCACTCAGGCTTGAGTCACCAAGTAGACAAAACAAGTTTGCAAGAAGAAGAACAAAACTGAGCTTTTAATGAGAGAGTAAATTTGGTTGATATTTCCTTTAGCTGATATTAAGTTGAAGCCAAGTCTGGTTTTATAGTAAAATATAGAAGTTCAAAAGTGACTAATAGGTCATAACCACCCTACCGAAAATGTTTCATTCGGCCAGCAGATTGTTGGTTCACATAGTTTAAAATATAAATTATTTAGCAAGTTTAGAAATTTAGGATCCCACCAGACACACACACACACACACACACACACATACATACATGTGCATACATATATACACACATATGCATATGGACACATGCATACACAAACAAAACCCTGGATTTCTGTTTTCAGCAACCTGAGGTCAATATCCTTAACAGTCAGCCAGATAGTAACTGTGGTCTCACTCTAGACTGGGCATTTGCTACCCAGTTGACTGAGTTCCCAACACAGTTGAGTATCTCCCACACATTTAACCTGGCTTCATTCACTTAATGGACAGAGAGTCTTAAAGTATCATGTTCCCAAATCCCCAACTTCTATTTATATCCTTTATTAAAATGTTTCTAAAATTGCAGGCTGCACTTAGAGTAGCTCTTTTTTTTTTTTTTTTTTTTTTTTTTTTTGGTTTTTCTCTGGTACCGGGAACCGGACTCATGACCTTGCGCTTGCCAGGCAGGCGCTTTTGCCGCAGAGCTAAATCCCCAGCCCCTAGAGTAGCTCTTTTTCCACTTAAACAAAAGAAAATCATGCCCGTTACTCATTCTAAATCTATGCACAGTGAATTTCCTAAGACTATAAAATTCTACCCAAACAAACAAAAGGATTATTTGAAATACCAGTATTATGGATGTCTCCCTTAATGATTGGTCAAGGTATTTCCCCATTTTGTGTATATTTCTTTTCTTAAGAAAAAGTCTGAGACATAATAAATTTTAAAGAGTTTATCTGAGCAAGAAGACATTTGCAAATTGGGGGACACCAACATGAAAGAGGTTTAGTGGTCCAATGACAGAATGTCAGAGGCAAATCACTGGGAAAACAAGGAAGAAAAATGAAGCAAGTTGGACTGCAGGTACACATTTGTCTTATTGTTAGTCCCTCATTAGAGAGTCCTTAATCGTACAACTATACGTTAGTTGGTCACTTACAATTAGCTCAGGTTAGTTTTATTCCTGTGTGATATAAGCATTTACCAGAAAGGATCCACGTTAAGTTCTGCTTGCTTGTAGTTATGACTTGAAGTAGGTTTCACTTATGTTTTCATTTAAAGTTAGGTTAAGGTTGATTTTAAGGCCTAGTTGGTTTTATTTGTTTGGAAATTTTTCACTCCTCACCTCCACTATAATTTTGCACTAACAAGATAGGGTTATTTGGGCTTTTTTTTGAGATTTTTAAATTTATGTATAATTTAGAATAAGATAGAAAATATAGTGATAATCATTCATTCATTTTTTTAAAACCTGAAGGGGAACGTCTCAGATCACAAAGCAAAAAGAGTACCAATATGATATACTAAATGTGAAAAATATTTTTTTCATGTATCTAAAATGTAAGCACTTTCTTATTAATGACTTCCCATTACTACTTCCTAGGCTGTCATTTTCTGTCATTTTAAATAGGCAAAGCAGTATGAACTGCTGATAATGCTTTTAAATTTGATGAGAATTTATTTTAGGACTACCAAAATTTTACCAGACACAGAATCTATGTAAAACTTCTCAAAGATAAAAAAATAGGCAATGTAGACATACACCAAAATAAAGAATGCTGAAGTGGAATATATATATTCAAAAGACTGAAAACATTTCTCATGCACAAGTGAAAGAAATACTTTAAAAAGTTCCTAACAGTTGCACATGGAGGCACATGCTTGTAATCCCAGCTCTGGGGAGCTGAGACAGGTGGGTAAAGAGCTCAAGGACAGACTGGGCCACACAGGGAGTTGAGGCCACAGCTTGAACTACAAGGAAAACCCTCTTTCAAGCAAATAAACAAACAAAATTCATAACAAAAGAAAGATAGTATCCATCTAAATCAAAACAAAGGAAAGGTAATGTCCATCAAAAATAGGAAGAGATAAAGGAGGGGGAAGAAGTATAGGCTTACTGATTTATTCACTGCTTACAGCAGAGAATCAATTAACATTGCCTAAAATTGGAACAACTAATTCTGAAGCTATATTTATTATATTCTCAATATTGTTCTTACTCTTTTCTTATTCCTAAAGAATCCCATAGACATTATTAGCAAAACACTTTATTTTCATTTAACCAGCCTTCATAGCAAGTCAAATATGAATAAAATTTCAGATGCTATGTGAAAGTATTGAATTTTTATTTTACAAGTGCAAAAATGGCATTATTCCATTGTGTTGAATGAACTCCATCTATATAACTCTCATCCATCCATACACATACAAAGAAGTCTGGAATAACCCTTTCCAAAAGTTAACATTTTTTTTTATTGTACATGATGGAATTGGTAGTGATTTATTGCTGTTGTCTTTTTAAATTCTTTGTATTGCTCATTTTGTACGTAAGAAATAAACATTTTTAAATTAAAAGTCATTAAAAATGTATAAAACAACTCACATGGTTACACTTACACAAATACAAGTTATGGACAGAGCAACTTCGGAGCAAAAGAACACCATCCAGCTAGACAGAAGAGGTAACAGCTCCTACTCGAGGAAACTGGGACAGCAAATTCACTCAAAAAAACAGAGACGGCAGATCAAGGAGGATGTGGAGTCAGGTTCTTAGAACACAGACAAGTTAAGCTTAGGGTATTTTGCTAGAAGTACTCAAAATGCTAATACAATGGAATCCCAAATAAAATACCAACAATATTCTTCAGAGAGCTAATAAAAGTCCTCAATTTCATCTGGAGTAAAAAAAGATCCAGAATAGCAAAGCAACCCTGAGCAAAAAGAGCAATGCTAAAGGCATCACTTTATCAGAACTCAAGCTATACAGTAATATAAAGTCATTGTAACAAAAACAACATTACGGCACAAAAACAGAAATGTAGACAAATGGAATAGAAAATAGAGAACAAACCCAAGAATCGACACCCAACTGATTTTTGACAAAGGGATCAAAAACATATTCTGGAGAAAAGACAGTGTCTTTTTAACAAATGGTGGCAGAAATATTAGAAAGCCAAATACAGAAAATTGAAACTAAATCCTTATCTCTCACCCTGTACTACAAATCAAATCCAAATACATCAAAACCTAGATATCAAACCACACACACTGAAATGGCTGAAAGACAGCACAGGGGAAATATGTGAGGCCATAGGCATAAGCAAAGACTTCCTGAAAGGTCTCCAAAAGCACAGGAAATAGTATCACAAAGCGACAATTTAAATGAAATTTATATGAAACAATTTTACATGAAAAAATCACATGAACAATTTTACATGAAATTTAAAAGCTTCTCCTTAGCAAAGAAAACAGCAAAGTGAAGAGACAATCCACTGAGTAAGTGCATATTAACATGCACTAATAAGTACATGTCTGTATTGTTAATTACTTTTCTGATTGAGAATTAATATCTAGGATATATAAAGTTATATAGGATATATTTAAAAATTCAATGCCCATAAAACAGTGAACCTAGTAAAAAAGTAAGCAAATGAACTGAACAGATACTTTTCAAAAAAAGAAGTTCAAATGGTTTAAAAGTATATAAAATGTGTTCAGCATTAGCAGCCATCAGAGAAATGCAGATTAAAACTACATTGAGATTCCATACACCCCAATCAGATCAGAAAACATCAAGAACATCTAAAATGATGAGTGCTAGCAAGGATTCAGAGAAAAGGAACCCTCTTACACTGTTGGAGGGAATATAAACTAATGGAACCACTCTGGAAATCAGTATGGAGAGTTTTACAAGACTAAACATAGAAATACCATTTGACCTACCTGTATCACTCTTGGGCATATTCCCAAAAGAAATAAGGTATACTGTCATGACACATTCATACCCATGTTCATGGCATTGCAATTCACAATAGCTAAGCTGTGCAAACAGGCTAGTTGCCTATCAACAGATGAACAGATAAAGAAAATGTGGTTATATATACAAATGAAATATTACTCAGCCATAAATAAAAATGAAATCATGTCATTTTCAGGAAAATAGATGAAAGCATCATGTTAAATGAAATTAGCCAGATTCAGAAAATTAAATATCTCATGTTTTCCCTGGTATGTGAAACTAAATGGGAGAGGAAACCAGGAGGTAGACTACTGGAGACAGGGAAGGGGAAAGTAGGGGAGGAAAGGAAAAGGACAGGGAGATGATTAGATTGAAACGGATTAAGACACATTAAAGGCACATAAAACTTGCTAAAATAAACCCCATCATCATGCAATATTAACATGCACTAATAAGTATTTTTAAAAATACCAAAAAAGAAAAGGAATGCAACTGAACATCATGGCTATCACAGTGACCGAAGGATGAAGGTGAACCGTAGATTTCTCCATAGTTTAAAATCTATTTGGTCAACAATTATTTCCACAGAGAAGTGATTATGATAATATGCTGTCTCAAGTCTCCTTCTGCTCTTAAAAATGAATGAGGATCCTTTTGTCTGTATGGATTACACCTATTAATATTTTCCATATTAGAAATTAAAACTGAATTGTAAAATTATTCATTTAATATTAAATTCACTCTACATTAATACATTTTTATGAAAATAACTTTTTATAGATCAAAAAAATTTAATGAGTGACATTGTTTTTACATTTTTACAAAGCTAACGCCTTAGACAATTGAATTCTAGTATCTAGTTCTGCAGTCCATCTGTTGTGAAGTCATACATCTGAAAATTTCTCTGTACACTTGGGAGATAATGAGCATGAAAAAGACAAACAAAATGTTAGTGTTATGATGATGGTAGCTTTAACTTCACATGTACTACAAGAACACCTTTTGAGATTCAGTCATACAAATTTTTAGTAAGCACTTTTAAAGGTATAACTATTCTTTTCAGATTTTTAATAAGCTTTCCAGACTAGGATCTTCCAGGTGGGGAACTGCTGCTTGGGTAACCTTGGTCAGTGAGATTGCTGCACATGCATTCTCAATTTCTTCCCTAAGGGCCAGCAGTGTATTTTCTGCGATATAAAACATCCTCTAAGGTCCCCCATAAGAGGGTCCCACCCTCTGTTGAAAAAATATCATACTATATTTCTTTTCCCAAAGTGTGTATACATTTTTGGTGACACTTTTGTGTATCTATATGCATGCAAAAATATTTTTAAGATATCTGGAAAGGATCAAACACAACTTTGTAGTGATTATCTCTTTGGAGAGGGGGAAGGAATTGGATTTTGGATGAAAGGTAGAGAAGGCTATAGCTTAATCTGTAAACATTCTAACTTTTAAAAGGAAGACATTCCTGTATTATTTCAAAAATTAATTTTCAATCTGCTTTTTATTATGCTGGCTACGTTTTTGTTGAAAGGATGCATTTTATTAACTAATAATGATGTATACAGTAATTTTTATGAATATGATTAATAGAAGTGAAGCTAAATTTGATGCAAATTTTGTTGGTTTGTAGTAGAAAGTAGGTTCATTTTACCAGCAGGCTTACCTGTTTATATAACATACATGTAATGAAAAAGAAGGAAAGAAAACACTGGTACTATAAAAAATGGATTCCCACGTTGAAGTTTCCTTTAATTTTGGTTATACCTACACTAATCCATTTCCCTTTGGCTTCCAAAAGATAATAACTAAGTTCCAAAGTTAGTATGATGATTAAATGGAAAAATAGATCCTTTTAATACTATGTAGCACACAGTGAACAAAAAACATACAGTTTTGGTTTTTAACAGCTACAATTAAGTTTGTTAGTGTTATAGCAACAGCTTTGAATGCTAAGCCAGCAATGAGATCTATGTTTTTGGTTTTGGTTTTGGTTTTGTTTTTTGTTTTAGCTCCATACAGAATGTGATCAACTTAATAGCAATGTGTCTTTTAATCATTATTTTACCTGTAGGTATTCATTACTTTTTAAAATGTCCTTGAAAGTGATTTTTATGTTTTTCTCTATTTGCGTTACTACACTTTTAAATTATTGTTCATGGGTTTTGTGGAAGAAATATGTAATTTTTCTCCATTCTCATTCTATTTTCTTTCTGTTTATTTTTGCCATTTTTTCTATTGGAAAAACGCTCGTGTTCTATACCTCTCTTTGAAGCTAATAAATGTATTTAAGGTCATACATTTTCTTATTTCCTCAATCTCATGAGTCACTTAGAAGAATGTTGTTTTCTGTACATGTGATTTTTAACATATCCAGACACATGCTTTAATTTTGCTTTGTTTATACTTTATTACTAAATTCTATTTTGTCATTATATTTATTTACTGTGGTATTTTGACACCCATTTTAGCATCTTATTCATTCTTCCTTTGTAACCTAGTACATATACGGTTAATTTTAGTAATCTTGCTTGTGCCACTGAAAAGAATGGTGTATTCCCTGTTGAAAACAGAAGTAGATATATCAACTAAACTATAAGTACATACTAACTGTATTATTCAAGCCTTCTATACATTTACACTTCATGACTTCAACTTCTAACAAAAGCATAAAAATCACTCACTATACTTATAGACATTGTACCTAATTTATATATCTCCAATTAAGCATTAGGTACTAGAAGTTCTCCACAGATAATACTTTATGAATTCTTCCTTTTACTTGTTCATTATACGTTAAAGTACCAATACTTGACTTTCAATTATATTTTGCTGATATTATTATAATGTTTATCTATTTTTTCCATTGCTCTCTTTTTATCCTTTCTTTTGCAGCTTTGCTCTAGGTATACTGCCAATAAAAGATATCTAATGTGTGATCAAAAACTATGTGAATATTTAAATTAAAAGCAAATTTACTATAGCTAAAGACACATCGCTATTAACACTTCTTGAAATACCCCCCCTCCACTTCAAACACAAACCATCATGCTTGTCACTTCTGAAGCAGCTCTGGAAGTTCTCTTTCATGAGTGTCTTTAGTTGCACTATTGTACTCCCCCCCCCATTGTCCCAAGTCAATTCAAATCCTTTATCTTTTGTAGTCATTTTGATTTTGGAGAAAAGCCAGAAGTTGTACACTGCCAGACTGTTGAAAAAAGTGGATGAAGACATACTGTAATGTTTTCACAAACCTGCCTTTCTGCTGGATGGCACTTAGCAGCTGCATTCACCGTGATTTTTTCTCATACTTCATAAAGATACTTACAAAAGACTTCCTGAACTGTTACAGAAAGTGGTAAAGATAATGGGATAAGTGCATTCAGGGGGGCTATTATTAGGAGGCTCAATGCCCCTTGTATAGACAAAAATAGGTCTTTTATTTACTTATCCAACTTGAGCTTATATCCGGTAAGAAAGATTAGCCTTTCATTTCATCACAGAAAAAATGCAAATAAACCTACAGCAAAGGGAAAGCATGGACTATGAGGGCCGCAATAACTCTGAATAGTAACAAATTTCATAGAAGTAAACAGCCTAAAAACAAATCATTGAAAAGACAGAGAGTTTCAGGTGTGAAAACATAAACAACTATTCAATAATGTGTTGTCTACAAAAGACAAAAAAAACATAGTGATTGACTACAAAACAGTGAAAAATAAATCAGGCAAATGTGAACCAATAACACTGAAGGTGAGCTCTTGTTTGAAAATATATCTGGAACAATATTATATGGAACCAAGTAGATATGATAAATATGTGTGTGTACCTAATAATTCAGGCTGAAAATATCAGGAAACTAACAGAACCACAAGGAGAAATAGGTAATAAATGTAGTTTTAAATTTTTACTATACCCTCTCAGAAATAACAGTCAGTAAAACTAAGTAGAGATATGAAATACCTATGAAAGAAAAAAAATTTGGGACAATATTAACCTCAAGCTATTACTCACCAAATAAAAAATATGCATTCTCTGGAATACATTAGCAGTCAAAAAGATACCATTCATATCACAAAACAGTAAATTCTGGAAGATCAGCATCAGATAGCCTATATAATCACTGACCAGCATGTAGTAATTAACAAATTAATAGCTTTTAAAACCTCATATTTTTATACTTCAAAGAATCAACAACTGGGATCTCACCTTATCAAAAAGTTTCTGCACATCAAAAGAAATCACCAATACAGTAAAAAGAAAACCCACAAATTGGGAAAAAGTTTTAACCAACTGCTCCTCAAAGGACTTCTATCTAGAACATATAAGGAATTAAAAAAGAAAAATCAGGTCCCCAAAACTCAAAGACCCAATCCAAAAATGGGCATCTGAGATGAATACACACTTCTCAGATGAAGAAATACTAATGGCCAATAAATACATCAAAAAATGTTCAACATCATTGGTCATTCAAGAAATGCAAATTAAAACAACACTGAGATTCCATCTCACCCCAGAAAGAATAGCTATCATCAAGAAATCAACCAGTAACAAATGCTGGAGAGGCTGTGGGGAGAAAGGAACCCTACTCTACCATTGGTGGGAGTGTAGACCGGTGAAACCACTGTGGAAATCAGTGTGGAGATTCTGCACAAAACTAGGATTACAAGTCCCACTTAACCCAGCTATTCCCCTTCTGGGTATTTTTCCAGAAGAATTAAAAACATCATACCACAGCAATATATGTGCATCCATGTTTACAGCAGCACAACTTGTTATGGTTAAACCTTGCCCATCAACTGAGGAATGGATAAAAAAGATGTATTTTTATACAATGGAGTATTACTCAGGTATAAGAAAAAAAAAGATAAACTCGAGGCTTTTGTAGGTAAATGGATACAACCAGAGACCACACTCATAAGTGGAATAAATTGGACCCACATGTGTAAACATCATATTGTCTCCCTGTGTAGGAACCTGAAAGAATAAGTAAAACTCAAAACGTACAATAGATGATAAGAAAGGGAAAGAAATTCCTCAAATGAAGGAACAACTGGGATTAGGGAAAGAAGAAAAAAGAAAGAAGGAAGGCAAAATATGTATCAATAGATAGATAGATAGATAGACAGACAGATAGATATAGATAGAATAATAGCTAGGATAACCACTGCTGCTATCTGATGGCATATTGAAAGGAACAGTTAAAGTTGAAAATTTTTTATAATTTGACCAATTTCACATGCCTATATCTGGTAATCTAAGCAAATGATTTGAAGACAACAATATGCAATGGAACAACCATTGGTGAATTCCTACCATCTTGTCTAATGAAACTCTGTATTATCTCTAATGTTTCATTTAATAATTATTTTTTATTCTCTTTAATGGTTTGAACAATCTTCCATTCTTACATCTGACAATCTGAGCAATGTAGTAAGATAACAATATGTAATATAACAACCACTGTTAATTCCTATCATTTTGTTTTGAAACTCTGTATCATTTTTAATATTCTTTCTTTGTTTTGTTTATGTCTGTGATGACAGTATTTTGCTATAGTTCTTTTTTTTTACTACTCTCTTTAAAATAAAAAAGCTCATATTTTTAGAAATAAATAATCTTTGGATTAAATATAAATAATGAAGAGGATTGCAAAACACAGAGAACTATATTATGAAGAAAGTTTGGGGGAACAGGAATCAAACAGTTCTTAAAGAGAAAGCTACACCATTAAATACATTCATCAGGAAACAAACACTGTAAAATACAAATAACATGAAACATAATATAATACAGTCTAAACATTAAAATGAACATATAGAAAAAGAGCAAGAAGGAGCAAGAGAATAAATACAAAGTCACGAATCAAGGAACTAAGGGACAAATGTAATCAGACTAAAAATAAATATGGACAGACCTGTGGCAAGAATAATGTAAGAAGGATGAGATACAAATACATCTGTACCTCAGCATCCACGGAGGAATTGGCTCCAGGATCCCTGAGAACCAAAATCCTTAAATGCTCCAATCCCTTACATACGATAGCATAGTACTTGCACATAATATACGCAAATATATATCTATATATCTCCTCCTGAATACTTTAAATCATCTCTACTTAATGCTTATAAATACCTACTACAATGTAAAAGCTGTGTAGTTGTTATGCTGTATTGTTTAGTAAATAATGACAAGAAAAGGTCTGTACATATTCAATACAGATGTATTTTTTCCTCAAATATTTTCATTCTAGTTGGTTAAATATAGGAATTTGGAGTCTACCACATATGGAAATTCCAATATATAACAAATCAAATACATAATAAGAAAGGAGACATGACACTGAACATAAGTTAACACATTTAAAAACTAAAATTAACGGGATATAGTCCTAAAAAAAACTAAGTTGCCAAAACTAGTGAAAAAATGGATAAATTCAACAAGCCAGTAAGTATTAAAACTATAAATAGTAATTGAAGATTCTACTTTTCCCATCTTGAAAAAAAAGTCGCAGTCAGATTACTAAGGATTTCTACCAGACTTTTAAGGAATAGGTTTTCTGTTTTTGGTGGTGGTGGTGATTATTTGTTTTTGTTTTTGTTTTGCTTTTTTGAGACAAGGTCTTGCTATGTAGTTCAGATTGGCCTTGACCTCACTACGTAGATCAGGCTGGTCTCAAACTTGTGATCCTCCTGTCTCAGTCTCCCGAGCACTGCCACCACACCCAGAAGGAATAGTTCTTATTTTATTTAAGATCTCATAGAAAAGAAAAAGAATGAACTACTCAGGTAATTTCATGAAGTAGGACAATCTTTATTCCAAAACTATATATGGGCAATACAATAAAATAAAATTATAGTTCCATTTTATTAGTGTATATTTTTAAAATAATAAACATAATATTGACTAGTAAATATAATACGACTACTTCATAAAGTGGATTTAAAAATAATAAAATATCATGATTAACACAAGTTGATAACACAAATGCAAAAAAAATTAAAATTTTTGTCACTTTAATATAGTAAAGGAGAAAAATTATATATATTTAATCACTGCAGCAAATATATTTGCTAAATCTCAATGCATACTAAGGATAAAAACTCAAACTAGAAATGACAATTTTATTAATTTGATTGCATTACATATCAAATCATATAGTATACTTCAATTAAAAAACCTTAGAGGCACTCCCTTCAGAAATAAAATCAGGGATAATATCACTATTGTATTTTTAACATAGTATTAGGTATGTTTCCCAATGCTATAAAGAATAGAAGGAAATAAATGCATTGATTGGGACAAAAAAAAAAGAGAAGCATTGTATCATTTGCAGGTGACATGACCCTATAACAGAAATTATTACAACTAGTAAGATAATCTAACCAGGTTATAATACGTAGTCAAGTCACAACATTAAAAGCACTTACCAATAATGACCAACTACAAAGTATAACAAAAAATATCATTCAGAGTACCAATAAAACTATAAAATAACTAGAAATTACTAATTATATATAATATTTTCATGGAAAAAATTTAAATCTAGTAAAGATCATAGAATTTCATTTGAATAAATAGACAAGGGGTGGATTGTAATGGTTGTTGATACATTGCATCACCTTGAGAAGTTTAGAAGTTTAAGCAACTCAGCAGGGCACCAAGATCCTCACTTTGTAAACATCCTGAGCCTTTGCAAGAGGAGGGCAAGGAGATGGTGTGAGTGCTACACTGGCCCTGGGAGGAAAAGAGGCTTGCCCCGCCTTTTGCTCTTGCTACTTTTGCTGTCTTCTGCCTCCTTGAACTGTTGCCCCTGTGCCATAGCACCCTGCCTTGGAGTCAGCTGATTATGGCCTGAAATCTCCACAAACTGTGAGCTAAACAAACCTTTCCTTCCTTAATTTTGTGTGTCAGGTATTTTGTCTCAGCAATGAGTGAAAAGTAACTAAGACAGTCACCAAGAGGACCCAGAAAGGTTGGTATTTCAACATAAGAGAGCTTCAGAGAAAAAACAGTGAGCTGAGACCTCTATGGTTATTTATTTGTAACTCAAGGACACGAGAACACAGATGTAGAAGAAAAATATTTGGAATATATTGTATAGTTTTGGTCAGGGAACAATGCCAGAATGAGATGGTGGTTACATGACACACGTCAACCTCATTTAAGGAATCTTATCAGGGCAGAAGGGACACAATGGCCAAACATCTCTGAGAACAAACTGCTTTTAATTCTGCTGACTGTTATCTTGCAGATTCTGCTCTAAACAATAACCATTCCTGGAGCCCTGAACTGTTGTCCACAAAGTCTCTTCCTTTTTCATACTCACTTCAAATATGCTTTTGTCCAGTTTCCCCACCACAAATGACAGATTGGGAGAAATTACTTGCAATGTCTAAAACCAAGAATTACAAATATCAACAATATACCCAAAAATTGGCAAAGCATTTGAACAAGTAATTTATAGACTAGATAATCAAAATGGCTTAGAAATGTAGAGATGTTCAAACTCAATAATAAGGAAAGTATAAATTGAAATAGTGATACAGACAGGAAAACATTAAGAAATTATATAACTCTACCTTACTGGCAGGGGTATGGGTTTAGGAAATTTCATGTATTTCATGAAATTTACTGGTAGGAAAGTAAACCCTCTTTGGAGAACAATCTGAGAGTGCTTAGTTAAACCAAATATCCCACTTAGCAATTCAACTTCTGTGTTTATAACTCCCAAAAAACAACTCTCATAAATCCATAGAGGTTATAGATGTATTCACTTCTTCATCATAGCATGAAGAAATAGAAGCAATCTGACTGTTACCAGGGGAGTGCATAGGTACTCTGAATACATGCATAATAAAGGCACAATTGGAAGCAATGGACTAGATAGACACAGAATATGATGGATACTAAGTGAAAAAAAGGTAAGAAGCAGAATGAGCTCTCCCCAAAACTGCAAGTACATAAAAGTAAAACTACACAAACACAAAAATAGCAACATACATTTTATAACCCATTAAAGAGGTAAACAATAAACTCATTAGACTAATTGGTGGGTGAGGAGCAGAAGAATGGGTGGAGGGAGTTCATCAATCAACTATTCTGAAGAAAAATAAGCACGGACCAATAATTGTAATGTGCCATAAAGTAAGAAGCATGAATAACTCAAATCTCTACTCTTAGGATTTCAGATTAGGCATTAGTATACTGGGTGCTGATCGTCTCAAGTAAACAAAAACTCTGGGGCCCTGGCATACAAGTGGTTAACTGTGGAAGTTCTCAAACTGTAAAAAGGGGAAATATCCCTGGTGAAAGCACAGCAGAGAATAAAAGAACAGAGATGTAAAAATAAATGAGTTCTGGATCTTTGCCTTCAGAAGATAAAAGAAAAGGAAGACGATGAATATGAAATCATTTTGTCAAGGAGGAACTTGGCTCTGATTGCTGATAGTGTACAATGTCGGGCACAGCTGGGTACACAAACACACACTTCTCTTTCCATAGAAGTTCCAAGGGGCAGACCTCTGACACCATGAGACAGAAGGGACTTTTAAAGGGTGTTGTTATATCACTGACTTTGGTTCAGCTTTTCATTTGGAGGGAAAAGGGCGATAAGAAGGAACTAAGGAGCAGGCTCCGCCCCTTTCTCTATTACCACTCTTTCTTTACAATGCCCCTGGTTATCTCGCTGTGATTGATTATTTATATTTATATATTAGATTAGATTCAGAGCACAGGAAAAGTAAATAGCAATTATACCAGTTACTTCTATATCCATTTGAAATAATGAAAGCTCACCTTATTAAACAAAAAGGAATACGTATTGGTTCATGAAATTGAAAAGTACTGGAGTGGATCTACCAGGCAGTACTCAATCTGAAGCTCAAAGGATATCCTCAGGGTTGTCTGAGTCTCTCAGTGTCTCAGCTCTGCCTTTCTCTGTGTTGACTCCATATTAAGACAGACTTTTGATATACAGTTGTAAGATGGCTACAACAGCTTTGCCTATATCCTTATGCAAAACTTAAGGAGAGAGGGGCCAGGGAAATGTTCTTTTTTCAATGATCATTCTCACAAGAGTCCTCAGATTCACTCCGCCTCAGATATCCCCAGTCACTTTCCCACTCACCTCCTCCTCTATTAGCTAAGTTATAGTCTTCCGCTTCAGAATCAAAGATAGGCTCTCGCTTCCCATGCCAACTGCAGACAGTAATGACAGTGGGTGGATTCTCAAATCAGAGTTAGGAACTGCTGAAATACAGCAGAGAGGCAAGCAATAAACCTACCTAAATTATCAGCAATTTTTGCAGTATTTGTAGTCATCATTTATCATTTTCTTAAAGCCACTTTCTTAAAACAGATGAGAACTTTCTCTTTGATCTTTTAGCACTACCACTGGGAGTCAGTAGATTGCACTGCATCTAAAAGACCTTCAAAAAATTCCATAATCTCAGGGAAAGGAAATCAACTCTTGAAGAAAAAGTCCTTGAATAAGAAAAGGACGTATATTTCTTCCTCAGCTGATGGAAATATACACATATCTGAAAGTCAGTCAAAATAAAAGTGCCTCATGTTGAGTTTACTAGGTCTGTAAGACTTCATAGTTACCTAATACTCACAATTGCCATTTATTGACAGCCTGCTACAATGCCAGGCAAAGTGCCAGAACACTGACACATACTTTATTTAATATCCTGAAGAACCATGCAAAGTAGGTATTACTATCCTCACTTTAGAGATGAGGAAACAGATGAGGTGAAAAAATTTGTCAAAAGTCACAGACTGGTAAGTGGAAGAGCCAGTAGTCAATGGCACAACTGAGATGTCTGTGAGCCTGGGCTGTCACAACTAGAACATGGGTTTTGTGACCGTCATCGTAACTAGAGAACCAAAGTTGTGAAAGTAATGCTAGCACAATTCAACAATTTCATGTAACTATCTAAAAAGTTTTTATAATTAGGAATTTCATGAGAAAAACAAAATGATTACTTAAGGATTACTACATTCATACTGTGAAAAAAAGGTGTAAATTATATATAGTGTTGGCAAAGTGTACTTTGGAAAAGTAATTAACTGATGGTCTGGTTAAAAAAATGAGAAATGAGGTAAAAAGGTAGATTCAAAATTTGAAAACAAAAAATGTAAAAAAACCTCTCAAGTAAAACAGAGAAGTCATCCTGAAAAGAAAATAAATAAAAGCCAAAGAAAAAGGGCCTGAACACTTAGTAACACACTGGTTCAATAATCCACACTGTAGGGTGACACCAGAAGTTGTTTAGTCCAGCCCTAGGGTAGGTACCCTGTCCCAAGTTGTCTATATACACTAAAATAATATAATCCCTTTGAAACAAATGCTTTAAGAAACAGAATATTGCATTTTAGGAAATGCTGATAAGAACAAGTGGAAATGTTGGTGGAATGAGTCTGCCTATACTTCAACAAGATCACCAGTGATGGTGTATAAAGTTAACTAAAGGAGCCTCATTAGTCTCATAAAGTCACACTTTAAGGACTTTGGAAGTTTGGCCCTCCATGATTCCTCTGGACATATGGTATTTTAGAGCCATGAATAACGTTTTAACTTTACTATGAGCAGAAGCTGCAAATATGCCAGTATACCTCAGTAGTGATTTGACGTGCACCTTCTGAATTCATCCAGTTCCTAGGCTATTAGACTGCGCAACTCTCTAGCCCTACAACTAAGGCACATACATTATTCTGGGGCCTCCCTGACTACACGTGGGTAAGAGGGGTGTGGTGTAGTCAAAGTCTGGTGCTGAGCTACACCAATAATCATAAAGATTATCGATCAAACATCTGCCAAATCTACAAGGTGTAGGTGGGGAATTGTAACAGATGAGTAACTGAGACATGTAGGGGAATAAAGTCCCAAGCTGACAAAAAAATTAAGTGCTGAATAGACAGAAAGGATTTCAGGTACTAGAAGATTTAGTGAGGTTCCCCATCAACCAAGACAAATACCAACTTTCAGTACTGAAAGACACAAATTACCTAACTCAGGAATAAACATCAGATCACCTATGCTGCTGATCTGGTTTTGAATTCTCTTGGTTCTAACAAGGCCTCTTAGTGACACATGACGGGAACTCTTCTTTGTTCTTCAGTCTTTCTTATAGCCCAAATAAAATCCTGGCCTGAAAGATGAGTCTTAAAATCCTGCTATTTATTGATGTGAAATTGTTGATACTTATTCCCCAGTACTTGCCCCTGTAAACCTCCTGTTCTCTGCTTCTCCATCACTGAACTGTCTTTATTGAGTTGCTCCTCCCTAATCTGCCCAATACCAGGGGCTTGACAGGGCTCTGATTTTGCTCTTTGCCCTCTCTCACCAGTGTGCTTCTGGAAATGTCTCCTTCCTTCACCACCACTTAACAATGCCTTAGTTTGAGACACCAATATCTCTTCTTTATTTAAATTGTCCGTATCCAACTCAATACACTATCCATACTCCTAGTAATTATTGTTACTGAGTAAAAATCCAAGCCTGTAGTTTTCTAATTTAAACACCTTCAGTTACTACCTAATATAAATTAAATAATATTCACATACTATTCATATCACCTGGCCTTTGAGGCTTTTCTACATGGACTTTCAGATCTATTTCCCTTGTTGTTTCCCATGCATTCTAATAAATGCATTCTTATTTAAGTTCAAATGATCTCCTCCTCTTGACTGCTCTAAAAGAGAATGAAGTACTTCATTGTTTGTCTTACATTAATTTGCAGACATGTTTGTTATAACACATATCACACTGTTTACAGGTCTACTTTCCTCATTAGATTATGAACTCTTTGAGGTTAAGGAGCATGCCTTCTTCATCTACACCCTATGACAAGCATAGTGATCGGAGAGTAGTCAGCTAGCAATAAATGTTTGTGGAATGAATGAATGATCCCTAAATACTGTGACTTATCTCTTTATCTGAATTATCTCCCTCCAGAATATATTCTTGTATCTATGTACCTATCATCTATCTGTAATATCCCAATACATAAAAGGAAAAGGTGAAAAGTGAGAGTAAAAACATTTTAAATTCCAGCCTCTCTTGATCTCCCACATTCTCCTGTAATTACTGGTATATGTTAGACCCTATCAGAACAGATAACATTGGTAAACACATGGCTATAGTGTTTCTGTCCTGGCTTGATCTTGGATTCTTTTTTCCAATTTTCTGAGGCTGCATCACTCTGTCAGCAGTCTCACTCTTTCTATGGGACATGGAATAGTCCGAATGGTCCATCTTTTACTGCTGATGCCGGACACTGCTGATATAACCACCCTAATGATCTCACAACGCTTTGCATATAATCATCCAAGAGTTAAGTCATGAAGGTTGTTCCCTTTAACCATGTGAGATGATCAATTGCTTTTCTTTTATATTTTCTGTTCTTACCTTTGTCATTGTTGTAGAAAATCTTCATATAATATATTTGCTGCATAGATACTGTTCCCTTCCTACTGCTAATCATCTGTGTGGTTGGGCTTCAGAGATTTAATAAACACCATAACTTTCAGAAAATAACCTTATCAATGTAAGTACTTCCTAGAGAATCTCTCCACTTTTCAAAAGACTTGTCTTTAAATGTGATTTTCTCTAAGGCTGCCTCACACACATGTGCATTCTCTGTGTGTTTGTGAGTGTGTCCAGTGACTTTTGCATCTGTAGTAGTTAGAACAATATGTGCGACACACACATTCACCCACAAACACAAACACACCACCACCACCACCACCTATCACAAGCTTCTGTAATTGTGTTCTCAATTTCTAACCCATTAACTGTTCTGATTTTTCTCTTTCTCACACTTTAATGAAACGGTCAGTGAGTGCCTAGAAGTGACTGTGATTATGTTGGACATGCACAAACATCGATAGACAATACATACCGGCATAAACAGGTTTGTTGGGAAAACCTCTCTCTCTTTCTTGCTCTCTCTCTCATTTTCTTTCATTCCTCCTCATTATCTATTTCTCTGTTTCTCACTGATTTTCTCTCAGGGAGATAGAGAAAATGACAGTATGGGGGCTAGAGAAATCAGAGTGTGAGGGCACTGACGGTAATTTGAAAATTTTACTTTGGGCCAAAATTATTTTACTCCACCACTGTCCTAGAAAATTCAGTGGCAAATGGAGTTGTTCTCATCAGCTGCTGTTCCAGCACTGTATGGTTAAGCAAGAACATCAGCTTCAACTATGCCAAGGAACCCAAGAGAACATTCAACCTGGAAAAATTCTAACCCCAAAAGAGCACCTCCCAGGAGATGACTACAGCTCCTGCAGGAAACCATTTAACCACAAATTCCAACTCCCCTTCACTCCTACAGCCTCAGTCACACGTCCCAAAGGGCTGATCCCCTGAGTCGTGACAACCTGACCCACATCAGTAGCCCAGAGGCCATATGGCAACATACCTCCTCCAGCCTACTGGGAAAGAGAAGGGAGGGACAACCAATTGAATGATTGTAATTGAAATCCTATAATTTAAGGTTTGTTAATAATTCCAAGCTTTGAAGGAATTCCCTTTACCCCTTAACAAATCAGGAAGGTACAGTATGTAACTGGAGACACCTAAAACACTTCTGAAATATTTCATTTTTCAGTAACAATGAGATGAAGAATAAGGTCTTTCTGGGGATAGAGAAGTCCTATGCCGTAAGTTCAGTGTTCTCTGGTCAACAATTTTAAAGACTTAGGGGGAAATCCTTCGGGATTCTGAGAGTAAGAAACCAGTATGCAAGTGAGATCAGTTGTGCTGGCACAAAGTAGGGCACAAAGTACTGTCCTGTTCACATCATAAAGTAGAACCAACAGGTCTATTCCTCCCGCTGTTATTGAACTGCACTGATCAAAGAGCCATCTGACCTGAGATAAATCAAATCAGACAAAGAAATTGTCTTTAAACATGGAATAATAGTTTCTAGGTTGAAAGGGAGATTGATTAGACACTCACCTAACTCATCTCCCCTCAGAAATATCTTTTCCTCTAGCTGGGCAGGGTGGAGCACATCTGAAATCCCAATACTATGGGAGGCTGAGGAAGCAGGACCATAAGTTTAAGCACAGCCCAGGCAACTTAGCAAGACACCATAAAAAAAATTTTTTTTTTGTTAGGGGCTAGGGATATAAAATGCAAAGTGTCTTGATTCAATCCCCAACACACAAAAAGAAGAAAAAAGAGGGGAGGGGAGGAGAGGGGAGGGAAGGGGAGAGGAGGAGAGGGGACGGTACAAACAAAAATCCTTGTCTTGTGCTCATCTCCATGATACAACCTGGCACAAAATAAAGTAGATTTTGGATGAAAAGTACTGAATTGAAGGCCTTGGTCCTTACTTTTTTATTTATTAGCCAAGCCACACTGGACCTCCTTCTCTTCAATCACAATGTAAAGAGACTAGAGTACTTGATTCCTAGGGTCCCATCCAGTTCAAAATTCTCTATGTAGTGACACAGAACTCATTGTCTCCAAAGATAATTATTTTTATGTTTGGACAATTCTGACTATTACAAGAAGTCCATCCCTGTACAAAAACCAAAGTATACATTCCTATGGTTTCACCAATTTATATTGAGTTTTACCTGCCTTGGAATTGTATAGGTTGAGTATAATCCCTTTTCTACATAACAGCCACTCACTTAACTGAAGACAAATACAGTATTGTGTCATCCATCCACCTCACTTGGTTCTTTTTTTAATGTTTTTTTTAAAATTTTTTGTCTTTCTGAGACAGGGTCTCACTATGCAGTTCATGCTGGCCTTGAGCTTACTTTGTAGCCCAGGCTGGTCTCGAATGTGCAATGATCCTCATGCCTCAGCCTCCCAAGTGTTGGGATTACAGGCGTGAACTACCATGCCAGGCTCACTTGGTTCTTTACCACACATTCAGCTGATAGTCTCATTTACTTTACTCAGTACACACACCAAGTTGTCCATGTTGTTATTGAAAAGTGATCATCAGAATGGAACAAAAAGCTACAGAAACAGGACCGGGGATATAGCTCAGCGGCACAAGCACCTGCCTGGCAAGCACAAGGTCCTGAGTTCAATCCCGGTACCAAAAAAAAAAAAAAAAAAAAGAGCTACAGAAACAATCTGAACAATGCTAAGTGAAGAACACCACCATTTACTTTGTTCTAACTCATGTGCTTCTTTAATGTAGCCTACAGTAGCATTACCTTTTTGGCTGCAACATCACTGCCTCTGCCACAGTATTGCTTCTTTTTCTCATATCTTCTATCTTTGCCTTGTGAAGTTTAATTTAGAACCAAAGTCAGAATTCTACTTTTGTTTCAGTAAGATTCATTTTGTTAGATTTGAGCCATTGATGCGATATGCTAAAATCTTTTTGAATGCTTACTCATATTTGCCATCTGCCCACATAGTATTGAAGTTATTGATAAAATATCACTATAAAATTCTCAGGAAACTAGTCCAAGAGCAGACCACTAATGACTACTCTCCATGTCAATATGAATCTGCAAGACTTGGATCTTTTAGTCATTAAAATATCAGACTCCAGATTACCCATCCTTGACACTCTCGGGACTTCCTCAGCTCGCACACATGGTCTGGTTCTACTGTTGTTCTTACAGTGATTTATACAGTTAAGGTCACCCAAGACTTGGGGCATTTTGAGACAAACCACTATTTCTAACTTTAAAAATATAAATAAGGCTAACCCCCGAAAAAGGAGAGAGGTTCACACCCAGAGCATCCTGCTATAATGAAAATAATGTGACTAAACTGAGATTGAATCCTAGGTACTCACCTTAACACTATCAGTTTTCTCATCTCTACAACGGAAATAATAACAATGACCTTACAGGGTTATTCGAGGAGAAGTTATATATGCAAAAATATTAGCACATCCTTAACTTATAATGAATGTGCAATATAGATTACTATTGTTATTATTATTGCATGATAAAAGATAAAAATGCAATGACAACTGGTACACAAAGACAATTAAACCCAAAAAGATAAAATAAAGACCTGTATTCTTTGTTAACTGATATTCAAAAAACGGAAATGATAGTCTTATAAGGTTAAAAACAAGGTCATTAAACCAAGTTTTTAAACTCCAGGCGTATCTTTTTCTCTTTGAAACTAAACAAGATAGGTAAGCCCTTTCACATTTTTTATTACTCATGTCCCAAGCATTGTTATAGAGAACAAGGACACAAAAGATGATCTGACCCTTCAAAGTTAATTAGAAGAAACACAAAATTTGAGAGATGGGAATGTGGGAAGTCCCAAAAGCAAGTAATTTAAATATCACGAGTGGTACAAGAGAGGTAAATCCAGCATGGGTGAGGGAATAGTGACCAATCTCGAGATGTCGCGTGAAGAGAAGTCAAGGCTGAGGAACTCTCCACATAATGAGGATAGTATGTACAGGTTTGGAACAGTAGTGGACTGTCACAGGATTACCCATGGAATACTAATCACTCTAGAGTGACTTTTCCAAAACATTCTGCTAGTAATAGGTTCAGCTGGAAAGATATGGATTCAGGTCTACTGTAAGGGGTTTAAATGCTAAATAAAGGAATGTTATTATAAGACTAAAAGATGAATGTGGCAAGCTAATAATAGAAAAAGGCTAGTAATGACACTTTTTACAAATATTCAATTGAAAGATGGTGAGGTTCAGAATTAAAATTGTAGCAGTGGAGATAGAGAGTATCCTGCATAAAGATTCAAGTCTGGGTAGAATGGACATGATGTGACATGAATAAAAAGAGGTAAAGGAGACAAAAAAAAAAAATGACTTGGCCTAGCTTAACATGTTCAGTGGATGGTGATGTCAATAGCCAGTGTTAAGACGGAGAGAGGAGACACCATAATGAGTTATGTTTGGAACATGGACTGAGGTACCAAGGGGGATATCCAAAAGGAGATGTAGTCTATGCAACACACCAGTATGGGTATGAAGAGACAAAACAGTGATAGGAGTCTCCTGTATATTTTCAGGACTAACAGCAAATCTAAGGAAGACTATACAGAACATGTCTCTGGTGCTGAAATATAATGATCTTGAAAACAAGGTAAAATTAGACTAATGATGCTTACCTAATAAACTCATATGCTAGTGATCACTACTTCTAACTCAAACATTACTGTATTTTGAAAAATAAAAATTAAGTGTGCCTACCTTCTCTCTATTCGTTACTTCTAGAAAATCAACATTTATCTGATGGCAAGTTATCTCACTAACCAAAAATGGAATTCACAGAAATGGAATTTCCTACCATAAATTGAATTTGCTTCCTATAAATATATATCCTCCCCTTCTAGATATAAAGATAATCAACAGATATTAATCAAACATCCACCAGGTCAAAGTAGTAGTTACCAAAAAGGTGTAGACCCTACACACAAAGAACCTACAAAAGTCAAGTAGACCCTTCCATAAAGTCTCCAATACATCCAACTAATCTAAATCCAAATTTGGAACCTGCTAAAACAACTACAGATGAGTACGTGAGGAAGCTGGGAAGTAAACAGTTGTCACTGGAGAAATAAAGGTGGAGGTATGGGTGGATCTGGGTTTGGTTAGGAATGAATCAGACCATCCCACAGAATGTGGCTCCTCCCTAGATGGAGCTACTATAAAAAGGCCTTTAACCCAGCCTTCAGTACCCAGCAAGCTCCTTCAGCTGCATTCTATTCACTCTTCTTGTGAACAAGGTAAGAGGGAGTGCATTTAAATTTGCCTACCTGCTGTTAAGTAAAATGGAAATATGGAAGAATGTATACTCTAAGGCAAAAAAATCTGTATGTTTAAGGACTTTTTTCCTTTTTTTTAAAGGACTTTTTTCCTTTATTTTCATGTCAGTGTCATTGACATGAAAAATTTCTTTTTATATAGAAAGAAAGTGAGGGTACAAATTTGCTTTCCATGAGGATACTCAATACTCTGTACTGTTAGATTTTTCCATTCATTCATTCATTTATTCATTCATTCATTCAATAAATAAATATATATATTAGCAACCTTTTATTTGCCAAGCTCTGTCCTTGGTACTGTTTCAGAGGCAGTAAACTATATAAACTCATTACTCTTAGGAACTAGCATGGGCGGCAGGGGTGGGGGGGGAGTCAGTAAACAAACAGCAAATAAAATCATTTCAAACAACAACAAGAATAATGAAGAAAGGAGAATGCTATAGTTGAGCGGAGGGAGGAGAAATGTATTTTAGATCAAATGGCCAGATGAAACTTCCTTGGGGAATTATCTTTTTTTTGATTACTGAATAAATGTTTTAATTGATATGTAATTGTATATATTTATGGAATACAGTGTACTTTGTTGCATGTATGCAATGTGTAATGATCAAATCAGGGAAACTAGCCCATTACCTCAAATATTTATCATTTCTTTGGCTGAGAACATTCAAAATTCATTGATTTTTTTAATTTTTATTTTTTATTAGTACATGTTTTTAGTACATTTACATCCTTGTGTGAAAGTTCATATATCTACATATCTTAATTCCTTTTGAAAAATTAAGAATCCATTTTTCTAGCTATTTTGAAATATAAAAAATTATTGTTAACTATAGTCATCTTATATACTAGAATTTATTCCTCCTGACTGTGACTTTATTTTCCTTATATGAGCAAGCATATGTGGTACTTGTGTTTCTGTGCCTGGTTATTTCACTTAACATTATGCCTTCAAGATTCATCCATGGTGCTGTCAATGGCAGGATTCCATTATTTTTTATGGTTAAATAATATTGTACCTGTTCTTTATCCATTGACCTATAAATAGACACCCATAGCTTCACTATTGTGAATAAACATGAGAGTGCAGGTATCTTTGCATATATACCGAATAGTGCGGTTGCTAGAACATATGATGGTTCTGTTTATGGTTCTGTTTTTACTTTTTAAGGAATCCTCATACTATTTTTCCATAATGGCTAAAACAGCTTACAAAGCTACTAACAAGATGTAAGAGCTCCCCTTTCTCCGCATTATTTCCAGCATATATTTTTGTTTTGTTTTGGCTTGGTTTTGTTTTTGGTTTTTCAGCCTTAGTGATAGTTTTTCTAACTAGAGTAAGATGGCAACTCACTGAGCTGAGATCTTAACCAAGGTAACAGATAGGATTCTAAAGAAGGAATTAACTTATTCCAAAGGACACAAAGAAGCTAGAGTCCCTACAGCAAATTTTAAAAGAGGAACATGGTGATATCAGAGAGCTATCCAGAGGTATTCCATGTAAAGAGGGACATAGTAGACTTTGTACATTAAGAACATGAGAAAAGGGATGTAAAAAGAATTAAGATGTGTTATGTGCATGCAACCACACTCCATGATGAATGTAATCATTAGAAATAAAAATAAAATGAGTACATAAGAAGTCATTGTGAAGAAGTAAAATAATCTATGTATTAAAAGATCACTATAGGCTGCTAAGTGTAAAACAGAACTATAGGAAATGGAAATTAGTAGGAAGACTATAGTAGTTTAGGTTAAAAAAAATGGAAACAATAATAAAAACCATGAGAAATTCCTGTTTGCTGAAACTCAAAACTATACATTATCCATGATTCCTGTTTTTTTGCCACATTGATTCATCTCTACGTCCAGTTGCAGTCAACTCTGCCTATACAACATGCCAAACCCACTTCCACTGCCTCCCTAGAATAAAATTATCAATATCTGACCCCTGTCTATATCCTTGACTTTAATTTGTATTACTCTTGAAATTTTTTATTTCCTCCTTTTGTTTCAAATATCTTAGAAATTTTAAATTCTACTTTCAGTGGATACCCATAAATTTATCAAAATACATGTTTTATGTGATTTAACTACAGCAAAAGTTAATTGATATCTATTTCCTCTTAACAAACAATCTAACATCCAAAAATGCTTTCTTCCAATTACCGTAATATCTTTTACATTATTGTTTCCTTTGGCATTTTAGTTTCACCTGACTGTACACATCCTAGTGTAAACATTATGACTTTTTTATACAATAAATTCTGGTTTAAATTTACTGAGACACTAATTTCTTTCCTTATCAGTGAGATAACTGAACATTCAATAGTATTCCTTAAGTGGCAAAATTAAAACCAGTTACAGATCAACTTGTTTATATTACTGAAAATCTACTAAAACCATCCCATTCATTTAGAAAAACTACAAACTTCATGAAATGCTTTTTTTAAAAGTCAATGAAATTTTTTATTTTATGGAGAAAAGTTAAAAACATTTTATAACAAGATGATAGAAAGATAACAATAGTTAATACATTGCATATTATTATCTTTAAAATAGTTGCTCAGTGTACAAGATATAGGCATAAAAAACTCCAATCCATACAAGTGCAAACCTTCCTTTTCTATGAACCAAGAGACACTAATAGTATAATTAACTTGCATTTTTTTCTTTTTCCCCTTCCTTCCTTTCCTTTTTTCCCCATCCTAGTTCCTTTTTCCTTTTTAACAATTTCTTCCCATTTCACAATATCTATTATACATTTTAGACCTTATTTACCCTTTCAGTTTCTCACACCAAGGAGGCAATACAGTGTTTACACATGTGACTCTGATTTATTTCACAAATGAGTATGGCCTCCAGTTGAATCCATTTACTTATAAAAGTCTCAAGTTTCTCCATTTTTATGGCTGGGTAGTAGTCCATTGTATAAAAATATCACATCTTTTTTATCCATTCCTTGGTTGATGTGTATTTGGCTTGTTTCGAGGATTTAGCTATTACAAATTGTGCTGCTATAAATGTGGGTGCACATATATTGCTGCGGTACAATTTTTTTAATTCTTCTGGGAAGATACCCAGAAGGGGAATAGCTGTGTTGAACAGGTCCTCTAATCTTAGCTTTTTGAGGAATTTCCACCCTGATTTCCACAGTGGTTGCACCAGTCTACAGTCCCACGAACATGTCTCTCCATTAGACAAACTGGCTTTCACAGAAGTCCCTGCAGTTTAACCATTTATAAAATTAGCACTGGAAAATTAATTCTCAGCAAACTACCATGACTAAATTTTCCTGTTTCTAACTAGTGAGACTTTCTAAAATTCTGCTGTGAGCAGCAGCCAGACTGACAAGAAGGATGGTCTTAAGTACAGCACAGTGACATCTGTGACAACTACTCTTATGATCAGGCTTAAGGCACAGATATGAGCAATGCCAGGAAATCAGTCAAATTTCTGTTGATTTTCACTGTATGTACTGGAGTCAGACGTTTCTAAAGGGCAGTTTTCAATTTAAAAGACAGATAACTTGGGGATGGATATAAGATTAAACTATGGAAAATCATTTCAATACAACCTGAAAAAATAAAAGTAGTATACGACAAAGTTTTACTTCCTCTTTTAGGTTTACATATACTCCCCGCCAAAAAACATGTCTCTCTTGGAAAACATCATTGCCATCATTGACCTTTTCCACCAATATTCAAAAGAAGATAAGGAGACGGACACACTGAGCAAAAAAGAGCTGAAGGAACTTCTGGAAAAGGAATTTCGGCCAATCCTGAAGGTAAGCACTACTAGAGAGGACTGAAGAATAACGTAATTCACTTCTTTGCCAATAATCTCACCAAAGATTATTCTGAACATATTTTTAACTCTTCCATTTAAAACACAAAGTCATACTTTAGAACTTATTCTTATTGACTTACACCTTTATGTGTGATGCCCACACATACACATAGACAGACACCCAATGTAAAAGAAAAATAGATATTTAATTAGAAATACAAGACAGAACATTATTTAGCTGTCTACAAAATACTTTCTACTATGAAGAATCTTAAAAAGGTATTTTTCATGAAATCCTTTCATTACTCTCTATTAGTCCATAAAGATTCTTTTTCTAGAGCATTCATAGAACCTAAATCAAGGAGTTAAAACACATTCCATGTAGAACAACATCTGATACACCTGCTGTCTTTTGAGACTAAGAGTTCTCAAAATCTAAATTAATTCAAGTTATCTCGAGTCATACATATATCTATGTATCAGATATATGCAAAAACTCTCGATTTCCCTTCACAGAATCCAGATGACCCAGACACTGCTGAAGTCTTTATGCATGAACTGGACATAGACCACAATGAAAAAATAGACTTCACAGAATTCTTGGTGATGATATTCAAACTGGCGCAAGCCTATGACCAGGCTACTCACAGTCAACACGCACGAACATTTCGGAAAAAGCACAAAAAGAGTATTCATGGTGGTGAAGACGAAGATGATGAGGTAGAGAGGGAAGTACAAGAAAAACGCAAAGCACACCACAGTGCTTCAAGGCAACATGGAAAGAAACACAGAAGAGAAAGATCGAAGAGCAGAAAAGACAATACAAAACACAGGCATAGGTCCAGTACTCAAGAAGGAAGAAGGAAAAGGAAACCCCTTGGTTCTGATGAAAGGGAAATATGTGCAAACTGGGAAATATCAACCGATGAGGACACAAATAACACAACACAACAAGAAGATGAAATAAGAACCGCAGGAAAAAAAAATGAACAGGCCGAATCCACACACAGGCAGCCACGGTCTGGACAGAGGGGCGGACAAGAATCCCGCCACGAGCACGCAGTGGACAGCCCCAGACACTCACGCACTGCAGCCGGACAAGCCACGTCCAGG